>NW_028318294.1:8175714-8332500 GCF_062004578.1 Staurois parvus | reverse complement strand
TTGGTAATCCTATGTAATATATTATGCCATTTAGGCTTTGTTATGTAGTCAATATCACTTGCTTTATATTTGTGGAAAGACATCTATCTATATAATTATTGTGCATTATGTAGTCATTACGCCTATAGTAGAAAACTTTCCGTTTACAGAAAAACTAGAGCCAATTGACAAATTTCATTGTTATATTTGAACTCAGAATGTGAAATTCATTAAGAAATGGATCCTTTTGTTTCCAAAACTGGAAAAAAATAAAAATTTGTTGAACAGTGTCTCAGGAACATTGCAAACAATTTGAAAAGCACGCTGCATTGGCCCATTGAGACCTAAAGATTATGTACTGTAGGTCCTTAAAGTGTGCTGAAAGCCAAAGCTATTTTTTGTGGCTTTGGATTGAGTAAGGAGTTTGTAAATCCTATTTTGCCATAGCTAGCGGTAGTACACATTCTAGTGGCCCCATTCAATTAGACCTGTTCTGTAATGTTGAAGACATTTTGCAGTTTATCTAAATCACTTCTTTAGTTTTAAAAATGGATTTTGAAAAATACAAGCATTTATACTCACCTAGTTGATCCTACTCATTGATCCTTTGCTGCATCTGTCCCCCACCACCTCTAAGACAGAGATCGTCAGTGAGCAGAGAGTGATGAGTGTCAGTCACCAGCTCTCTGCTCTTCCCCTCAAGTGTTCTGAGAGGCTGAACCAGCTGCAGGTCAACCATCTGGGTGGATCCTAACATTAAAGTCTGGATCCCACCAGAACCTGCTGAGTGACATTAGCAGATAGCAGACTTTAGACCGCTGTTGGCTGAATCTGCACATCATTCTGCATTCCACTGACCTACAGAAGAAGTAGGGCCAACAGAACTTTAGCCCTGCTTTTATTTTAAGTAACAGGAACATGTCCCAGTTTTTAAGGACACATGGGTTACCCCCTCACATTAATCAAATCACAATGGAATGTGTCAAAGTAGATGTTGTCCAAGAATAGGATAAGAGGTGTAGAAGTCTATGGAAACATCATGTTCTATTTACATATTCCATCTCCTTGGTGCCAAGTAGGGATGAGACAATCATACTTGGGTTTGAATCAGAGTGCAAAATGTGAACCCCATTAAAGTCAATAGGCATCATTAAAAAAAAAACGAATAGACATTTTGTAAGTTAGTAGGCTAGGGATTGTCAAACGAATGGCACTGCCCTAAGGAACATGTCTTAAAGGAAAAAAAACATTTTTAAAAAACATATTTGGCCGGGGGAGTGAGTTTTCATAATGCTTAAAGGACAACATTAAAAATGCAAACATTTTTTAACCTCCCTGGTGGTATGATTATTTCAGATTTTTGGTGCTGAAAGCGGTACCTATATTTTGCATGGAAATATGTAGTTTTTTTATTGTAGGCCTGTCATTTTTAGGAATAACTCACTGAAATCTGTCCAAACAAGAGTCTTGTAAACATTCCTGATATGATAAAACTTGAAACATGAAATCATAAATTATAATTTAATAAGTAATCATAAAATATAATGATATAATATTAATAAATTTAATTCAATAATATAATCAAACCAAAAACACTGAAATTTGATATATAGCGCCAAGTTCGCACATCGCTGAGGAAAGTCGCAGAATCGTTTTCAGTGTCTGATGACGAATTTCCTCACAAATCATCACTCAATTCTGCAAGTGGTTCTGATTTACTATTGCTGTTCTCTAGCTGGTCTAAAACCGATTTTGACCTAAAGGGACGCTTTTTGGACGCCATGGACTTTTCCCAGTTTCCAGGCAGAAAGAACAGTAAAAATGCAGGCAGGGCACAGGACAAAGCAGTAGGGACAAAATGTATGTGAAATGCTTTGAAACAGCAATGTTTTGCTATGTAATAATCGTTTTTAAAAAAATGACATTTTTTAAAACTTTCAAATTGCCGCCGGCTCCGGCGCCCGCACGTCCCGACGTCACAGGGACCGGAACACGGAAGTCAGATGCCGGCATCGGCCGGAGGAGATGGCTGGGGACGCTGCAGGGGACACATCACGGGAGCTAAGGACAAGGTAAGCGCTGCAGGGAATCCCTGAGCAGCGCCGCATGATAAGCCCGAGTGTAGCTCGGGGTTACCGCTTTTGGTACTGAAACTTTACCCCGAGCTACACTCGGGAATACCACCAGGGAGGTTAAAAAGTATTCCTGGGGGTTGCCAATAACCTATCTGAGAGGTGGTGCATCTGTATGATGTATAAATCCTACTATAGCAAAACTGCTAAGAGCTAAGATAAAAAAAAATAATAATAAATGCATATTTTTTTGCAGGTTAATAAAAGTTCATTTATTATTATTATGGGTTTTTTTTGTTCAGGAACCTCGTACGAGCAGGCAGATAATGAATGACAGGAATACTCAATGAACTACTGTACTAGAGTGCTTTCTAGCGCCCTAGTAGTTATTTGAGAACTACAAGCCACCAGCTGCAAACGATGTTGGTATTTGTAGTTCATTCATTCACAGAATTCCATGAGCGAATGACACAGCTGTGTGGGCTGTCCCGCACGTCTGCGTTCTATTTAAATTGTGACAGCGGGTGCGGGGAGAAGATCCCTGGCATGGGGGGGGGTTTGGGAAGAGGCTGCAGGAGTGGGAACATGTTACAAGCTCCACCCTAAAATGGAATGCAACATGTTCCCAAAGGCAAATGTAGCAGTGAACTTGCTGGTAAACAACTTGCCTGCCAAGGAAGATGGAATCATCAGCGTTGTTTAAGCTCTGACACATCCAACATGAAGCTTACACAGGGTTTGCATCCCAAGGAAAGGAGTTGCAGGAGAATGCATAAAAGTTGAGTATAAGTGAGACTCTGTTGCATTGCCCAGAATAGTCACAGTGAAAAAGTCTCTTTAGGATTCTAAAAAAAAAAAACAGTATTAACCATGAAATGAGTAACAATTTACTAAGAGAATACAAAATTATGCAATATTCTCAATCAACACTGAATGACTAGTAATTTGTCATACCTTCTATTTTCATTTCATTTGTCCTCAGCTGACAATAGAAAACTTTCCTTATAAACAAAAACATCAGTAGGACAGAAGAGATGAAATAATTGAAGAAATTACATGTCCTGATTACTGAATAATGATTTCCATTCAAAAACTGTCACTTTTTTAGCCATGCGTATACAAAATATTTAACATCAAGTGGTAAGGAACAAAATTAAAAACATACTGAATGACAGAGTGTTGTAAGGATCCGGAGCTTTAATGTCAGTTTGATTAAACCATACAATTACCTGTAATTAGACAACTCTGTCATTGTGTACCAAATCTGTTTTATACCATTGTTATGGATGTAAACAAACATTTAAAATGTTGCACTTACCAAATCACTCCAGTTTCCCTAATTTCCAGACAAACAAAAAAAAGTAGCCCTTTGCTCAATTTAGATTCGAAATTGAATCTGCTAATGCTGAATTATGCCTTCTTTGGCTTTTCCTTTCCCCCTCATCGACATGTTAGTTATTTTTTTTATAATATGACTGTGTCTACATGCTTCTCTATGCGATGCAGGTAGATCATTGCTGGTGGGAGGATATGGCAGGGTGCTGTACATAGCTTCACAGCACTCCTCTCAAGAGCCCTCAGCAAGTAGTGGCCTGGCTCTTGGAAGGAGTTGTGCAATATATTTTAATTTCCTGATGGGTGGTTGTCAGTCTGGAGGGGTGAACATTTCTAGTTGTTACCTAGGGCAGTCTGTGTCCAAATACGACCTGTTTTGAAATGTCCACTCTTTCAAACAGAAAACAACTCATCAAGGTTGATAACACCACTCATCAAGGTTGATCCATTGCAGGGGCGGACTGACCATTTTGAAACTCGGGCACTGCCCGAGGGTCCGGGGTCAGTAGGAGGCCCCATGAGATGCCCCTGGTACCTTTTTCATAGGCTTTTTTGAGTTTGGGCAAGGACACAGGGGCCCCATGATCCCCTATTGCCCGGAGGCCCCATGAGTTGTCAGTCCGCCCCTGATCCATTGTCAAAAGAACTGAAATCCAATGAAAAGCATGGGCCTGGCACAGTAAGGCTGGGGAGGATAGAGCTGGATAATGTTGGACATTCTTCATCCAGGGAAACTCTATGAGGCTTGTTGTGGCTTTTAATGCACACTGTGAGAAACATGCACTGTGCAATTTCAGTACAGGAGAGGAGCCTGTACAACTGCAATACTGTAAGTAATTATCATGTATCTAGTTAAGATCAAGCTAGAGAGGGCTCTTCTCTTGCACTTCTTGTCCAACACAGCTCCAGGCTGTCCTGGTAGTGATGAGTACACAGAGTGATACGAGGGCAAATGAAGAGGGCAGCTCAAGCTGTTGGTTGCAGGATACAGATAACCATGGATCACCAGACAGGAACCAAAAGCCTGAACAGGGTGACACTTGCTCAGCAGCCAGAAATTAAGCCAGAACACAAGCCAAATGGTAATCAACAGCTGGACAGCACGATATAGGAGCATCAGGTAGAGGTAGAGTCAGGATACAAGCTGGGATCAGTTCACAGCAACAAGGTACAGGAATGTAAGACAGAAGCGCAGTCAGGGTACGAGCTAAGGTCACAACAGGTAGGCAGGAATCTTAAGATAGGTCATATGCAGGCTGAGTCATGTACAGGGAGGCAAATCTAGCAGGTCAGGCACAGATAAAGCAAGAACTAGCTAAAGACCACTCAACAATCTGTTTTTGTCACAGTTCAGATCAGGGGCGGACTGACAACTCATGGGGCCCCCAGGCAATAGGGGATCATGGGGCCCCTGTGTCCTCGCCCACACTCAAATCACACCCAACAAAGCCTATGAAAGGTACCAGGGACATCTCATGGGGCCCCCTACTGACCCCAGGCCCTCGGGCAGTTCCCCAATGGTCAGTCCGCCCCTGGTTCAGATCAAAGTAGACGTAAAGTCTTTTTTTAATCTTGTACCTACAGGTACATATAAAATAAGGCTTACCTGTAGGTACAGTGAATATCTCCTAAACTTGCATGGTTTAGGAGATATTCACCATGCATGCAGCTGGCGACGTCACCAGCTAATGCGCTCTGAAGGGATGGCATACCTGTGCTGTCCCTTCAGAGCTCTGTGCCATGGCTCCTGCGCACATGCATGGGAGTGATGCCATCATGGCTCGGCCAATCAGATGGCCAAAGCACATGAACCTGAAAGGAAGACTGTGTGAAGATGGTTGCAGGGTTTTTTGTTTTGTTTTTAAAAAGGCCATGACTTACTAACGCTTCAAAAAGGAGCTTTAACCATGTGTGAAAATGAAAAGTCAGCAGGAACAAAAACTGTAGCTGCTGACTTTCAATAAACAGACACTCAACTGTCCCAGGATCCAGTGCTGTGCTCACCCAATCCAGTATCTTCACCAGTCTTCATTCCCCGACATCGGCATGTTAACTGTGGACAGCCCACTGTGCCAGCTTGTGGCTTCACAGTTTGTTGCCTATTGCTCATGTGCAATTTGGGCTGTGCTACCTGAATGGTTACACAGTCTTCTGGAACCTGTGATGTGTCCTAGAATGCTGCAGGTAGGGAGGGGGTGGGCCATCCTACTGGAAGTGGGAACGGGTACCTATCAAAACTAGCTACCCCCCAAAATAATCCAAATGTGGCAGAGAACGGAGGAAGGTGGAGGAAGAGAGGAACTTCCCCTTTTGGGTGAATTTCCACTTTAAATAGGCCATTTGGCACCAATGCCAATTTTGTAGTGAACCCTTGGTTGGAATTATGAGAACGGTTGCCAGGCTATTGCCAATTACTTACAAATTCCTTAGAAGCCGTAAATAAGCTTGACTGCAGAGAAGCATGGTTCATCAATGACACAGAGGCTGAATAATTTGTATAAGAGAAGACCATAGCTTTACTTCAGTTTTCAAATATAAGAAATAACCATTGCCAGTCACAGTTATATTGTGGGCACACATAAATAATAACCTGACATAGTATAAGAGGCATGTCCTTACCATCAGTGCAAGATCAGGCATTAGAGTGACCCAAAATTCAACTTGTGGGTGTAACCCATTAAAATAATATTAATTGGTGACAAGGTCCAACTTCCAATAAAGTTGGGATGAATTATTAGAGAGCATATGGGTGGCTGAATTACCTCAGGCCAGTGAGATGCCTCAGTGTAGTCATTTTCAAACTCTGCAATACCATAATTGTATTTGACAGTTGCAAGTATTACAAATATCTAACTGAAGCTGCCAATGCAGCCTGTAGGTGTAAGTGATTGTTGCTAAAGGTTTTTATTTTCTTAATTAAATCTTGCATTTGCATGTGATCACTACGTCATAGCTAACATAGTAATCACATAATTAGGAACCACTCTGATAATTCCTAATCATCAGTGGGGTCCAAAGCTGTCAGTCACAGCTGGAGCTGAGTGACTGGCCTCATGAATTGTTGGCTGATGGCACTTAAATTGAGGATCATTGTATATACAGTATGAAACATAGGGCATAATGCGAAGGAATGATTATATACACATTTAAGGCAGGAATAGGTTAAAACAAATACTCACTGACCTCTGTAGTAGCAGGCACTATATAGCAGTTCATCCCCAAAGATTCAAATAAAAGAATCAATATTTTTCTTCTTTTACCTACTCCTAGAGCTCCTGGTCTACTGGGATTAGAAAAATTAGTTGGTTGACACAGGCCACCAAATCATTAATGGGAAAGAAGAATTGATAGCCATTGAAACAAAAGTGATTTTTTTTCTACTGTAATTTTTGAGGATTAATTATTTCACAGGGAGGTCCAGGCCAGGCACACATGAGCAGTGATTTCAGCTCCTATTACATTATTATTATTATTATACAGGATTTATATAGCGCTAACAGTTTGCTCAGCGCTGTGCATTATAATGGGAGACAATACACAAGACAGTACAGTAACAATACGATTCAATACACGAGGGGTTCGAGGGCTCTGCTCCAAGGAGCTTACAATCTAGGAGGGAGGGGATAGTGGTACAGGAGGAAATAGCTGTGGGGGATGGAGTTGTAGGAAGAGTGGAGGAGATCGGTAATTATCTGAGGGTGGGGTAGGCTTCCCTGAAGAGGTAGGTTTTCAAAGCTCGCACAGTATTTCTTAATGGCTGCAAGAATAAATACAACCAAAATAATTTTTTATCTGTCTCAAAAAAATGCAAAAAAATTCATACGGGTACAGTGTTGCATGACCGCACAATTGTCATTCAAAGTGTGATAGCACTGAAAGCTGAAAATTGGCCTGGATAGGAAGGGGGTGAAAGTGTCTGGACTTGAAGTGGTTAAAGATCAAGTGACCACACAGGGAATGATCGTGGGACCCTCTGCAATGTTTTGATTTCTGTTTCCTCAGGGGTTGGGATTCAGAGATTCACCCTCTCTATATGTTCTGGTAACCATTGTCATATGGAAATTTCCTGGTGCATCTCTGAAATATCTTAGCCTGGGGAAACAGAAAGCAGGGGGATACAGAAAGCAAATTAACTATCAGCTGTTTTAACCATCCTTTATCCAAAACTGAAAAAAATGACATACATTTTAATTCTATTTGTATTCCATTTTATGTTCCTTCAATGAAGAATTTTACTTTAAGTGCAAATTTTAACTGCCAAAGTGCAAATTCACAAAAATTCCTGTAGGAAAGCAAAAATCTTAGTCTCTTACTCCCACAATGTGCTGTCAACCCTGTTTGCTTAATCCCTCCCACACTCTTTGTTTCCTTTTATTCACATAGGATCCATCTGCAGTACAGTTCCTCTCAAATGTATAATTACACCTTTTCGTACCTGATTTTTTTGTTTGTTTTTGTGGTCTGTAGATCATTACTGAATAAATGACAATCACACTTTAGCACAAAGACAAGGCAATCACAACATTCAGTGGAATCACGGTGTGTTATAGAAACAATTATTGTATTAATAGCATTAACAGCAAAGCGGATTCCTCTGCAAGTGGCCTCATAAACACAGCAATGCTCGGTAAGGAATTACAAAAATGAATTATTTATCACAGTAAACAACTGGGAACATTTAAAGTGCCATGCTGTTGACTGCTTAATTCACAAAAAAAGCAGAAGGAAGATGAGGGTGTTTTATGATGTGTTACATTCACTTCCAACTAACACAACCTTTTTTAATATTATTGTCTCTTCTCTGCTCCAGATCAATAAAAATCTAGGGTAAGCAATAACCCTATAAATATATGTATACATGAAAAATGATAAACAGAACAAATGTAAAGGTTTGAGATTACTTGTTAGTTCTTAATAATCCTTCCATACCCTAGCCTACTAATATACATCTGTCCAAACATCTGGCGCTTGCTAAACTTGGAGCAGTGAAATTGACAGTTTTTGATTTGACAACATTTTGGCAAAGATTTAGGTAAAATAGTTTAGAGTTTACACAGAACACAACATTGAGTTCAAATCTTTAGGCTGCAAGGAACTTTAAATGATGCCTGAGAGTTTATATTTTGTTTTGCATTTTTTCTTTTTTATGTATAATTTTACTTTTTCATTACAAGAAAAATGTGGAAAATAGTAACATAAAAAAAGAAAACATACAGTACTTAAAAATGAATTTGTACCCACATCTGGGCTAGTGTGAAAGCCCAGAACCAGCATCTTGAAATAATGACAGCACCACAACCTGAAACCCATCGGGTCCTTAGCAACAACTGTTGTTACCCAGCCCTATCACTTGGCCAGGAATTCCAGTGGCCACCCATTCCTGACAATGTAAGTGAATGGACCAGCTGCGATTTCTCCTGCGCTCTAGGGCCCAGACCGGTGGCAAATAGATGGAACCAACACCAGAGCAAGCGACCACTAGTATATTTCAAGGTTGTGCAGCTCCAAAACAGGGCTGGGGAAGCCCGATCGATACTGCAAAGTGAAACAAAAAAACAAGAAGCGCACCAACCTTGCGCATTACCTCAGTAACAGAATTTATTAATAGAAGATAGGTACTCACAAACAGCGAATAAAATCAGGCATGATTTTCGAAGGCTATGCTCTGAGGAAGAAGGCATAGCCTTCGAAACGCGTCAGTTATACTGAGTGTCTACCCCCATGATGGGATTCACACTGGCTTCTTATCTTTGAAGTCCCTTTGAGGACTGCATGCCTGATTTTATTCGCTGTTTGTGAGTACCTATCTTCTATTAATAAATTCTGTTACTGAGGTAATGCGCAAGGTTGGTGCGCTTCTTGTTTTTTGTTTCACTTTGCAATGTAAGTGAATGGGCCAGGTGATGTCCTTGATTGCTAAGAATGCAGGTATTGTAGGCATCTCCGGCTTAATTAGAAACCATTACCAGCAGGAGGCTGTCATGTTCGTTCACACTGAATGCCCTAAACGTTAGACATTTGATTGAATGTCCAATCACTCAGCTCATCCCTAGTTGTATGATATATCTAATATCATCTAATGAAACATCTAAGAGTGAATTCTCTCATACTGCAGAGATATTCTCTCACTTCCTGTTGTTTCTACAGGACAGAAAATAAAGGGAAGTCTCCCTAATATCAACCTAATGAGACACAAATGGCAAAAAAAAACACCTGACAGTGGTCTTAACCTTACCCTACTCTACCTAACATGAAACAGAATAAATGTTTTGGCTTTAGTTATAATTTAATGATGTATTAATGAATACACAGCTGCATTAATTTTTATCTTTTATATCTGTCTGGATTTCAGTTTTATGGTTAATATTATATTGTGCATTAATCAAAGCAAGTTGATGGTATTCTACTGTAAATTGTGTTTTTCCTCTTCTATAATATCATTTCCTGATCCTTTCTCTAGAATAATATCTTTCATTCTTTCTGCCTTTTTATACTACTTAAGTTAATTTGTCATTTGCTTCTTTTGGAACTATTTGTCTCACAGCAACTTGACATTTGTGCTTTCCAAATTAGCCTTTCAATAACCAAAAACTAATACATTAAAATCACCCTCTTTCATAACTACGGCACTAAAAAGCGGTTTCACGTTGACTGTTGGGACATGAAAAATGAGCGTGTTTAATCCCTTCTGTTGCCCCAGTTTTACTAAATAAACTTTAAGTTCTAATGAGTTGCTAAAATACCATATTTGTCACAAAAAAAGAAAACAATTCAAGCAGATGGCAGCAAGATCTGATATAACAGGATGTGATTTGCTGGAACATTTACACTATGTGCGGATTCACAGAAGGCATCTGTGAGATGATATGTGATGTTCCTCCAGGACCCAGTACAGAAATGCCAATCTCACAAAACTCCATATTCACAAATTTGTGCTAAAGCCATCAAAATAAGGTCACATCCATAAAGAATAAAGGAGTACATATTGTTCTCAATTTTTAGCTCCTTGCAGATTATACTGGGATAATATTATGCGTGATCTTTAATTGCAATTGACCAGAGCCACTGTTGCAATATGATGCAGAGCTCCCAGTTTAAAGTGACCCTGATGCTTGCTATTCTAAGACTAAGCCCTGCACCCTTTGAGGACGTGCATAGCACGAAACGCGTCAGAGGGCTACAGCATCAGGACATCCAAGCCACCGCTGGTGGCCATCCCAAAATCATTGCGGTCAGTACTTTTATGTTTTAGTTTTACCTATGCTTCTGGAAATAAAGTACTTTTATGCAGTATCACGCTATGTGATGTCCCTTATTGGGCTCTTTATGAGCGCCACCCTTTCGCAGTACCAAGCTTAAGGAGGGACCCCAGAGGTACAAGAGTGTCTGAGGAACCAGGGAACCTGGCCATGACGGATGATCAGTGAGGACCAAAGAGCGCAGCTTGACCTGAGTGCGGAGGATCTAGATATACCTGATATAAGAGGAAACTTCTTTCATGCGTATTTTAAATGCACTTCTGGTGAGTGCGCATTTCATTCATTCCCCGTTCACCTTTGGATCACTTATCCGTATTGACAAAGGAAACCTGACCACATTCTTTTGTGTTTTTGGACATCAGATTGAACATTGAAATTATCTTAGATGAGAAATATGATCTAATATCACTATGTGTATACTCTTGTAGATTGAGTATATATTGATATTCCATTATTTTAATATTAGCGCTGCACTTTTATTATTTATATGTTGTCTTGGAAGGTTATGTTGGTTACCTTTTTGGTGTTCTTGCGACGTGTACTAAAAAATTTCTATCACAGTAAGCGCTCGCTATACAACTTATATCTATTCTAAGACTACTGAATGACAGGTGCCATAAAAAAGAATACACTGAGTACAAACCTATTTTGCAGTTGCCAAGGGAAGATGTTGCTTGCTTTAAGAACTCTGAGCACTGCTGCTATACCATATTTTTTTGTCTGTTGAATAGCTTGTCCACCACCACATGCTGTATTTTCTCCTACCAACCTCAGCCTCACTACAGGATGGGGGGATGTAGAGAAAGGAAGGGAGAACATGCTCTCCTTTTTCTTCCACTTCATTTGAGGCATGGTAGTGGTGTGTCTTTTGGCTACGTGCTTCAGAAATTTGGAAGGTAGGGTGTCCTCCTCCCCCGACTCTACAATTTGCCTTAATTTCATCCCTTAGCTACAGAGCATAAAACAAATGTTAACACAGTTTTGCAACTTTGACTTATGTTAGTTAAACCTGTACATATCATCATGGCTACTTTTGTATTTAAGTGGATTATACCTAGTTTTTTTTTTTATTCAGGACAAATTGGGCTTTTTTTTGGTGGTAAATGGTAACAGATATCTCCTGATTTTTTATTATTATTGAAGGGAAATTGGCCCAAAACAGTAAAATAAAAACAAAACTTTTTTAATTTAGCTGTATATTATTATTATTATTATTATTATTATCATAATTGACTACCAAAGAATAAACCAAAGTACATACTTCTGCTTCTAATGATTGCAGTGATACCACATATATGTATGTTTAGTTGCTGTTTGTACCTGGAATAGGACCCAGAAACAATGGTGTGCCTTTTGCTTTTTTATCCTACCTAAAACATATTTATTTATGGTATTTATATAGCACCGTCCATTTATGCAGCGCTTTACATATATATATTGTACATTCACATCAGGCCCTAACCCTCAAGGGGAATACAATCTAAGGTCCCTAACTCACATTCATACATATACAGTACATACTAGGGCCAATTTTAGCCAGAATCCAATTAACCTACCAGCATGTCTTTGGAGTATGGGAGGAAACCAGAGTACCCAGAGGAAACCCACGTAGGCACAGGGAGAACATGCAAACTCCATGTAGGGGGTGCCATGGTCAGGAATCAAACCCATGACCCATTTACTGCAAGGCAGATGTGCTAACCACTAAGCCACTGTAATGTTTTGGCTGTCAGCAGGACTCCCCACTGACAGCTGAATGTAAAAGAAAGAATTGCCGTGGGTTATCCCCCAAAATCCATACCAGACCCTTATCCGAGCATGCAGCCCGGCAGGTCAGGAGGGGGGGATGAGCGAGCGCCCCCCCCGAACCATATCGGGCCACATGCCCTCAACATGGAGGGGAGCCCTGGGCTGTGGTTGTGGGGGTCTGCATGGGCTTATCAGAGCCTAGAAGCCCCCTTTATCAAGTGTGACCACACCCCCATGTAAGATCGTCGATCGGGGCATGCTGGGTAAATGATGTCACACAGGGGCGGGGGTCACATATGTGATGTCACTGGGTGGCCCCACCCCTTACATATTTAAGAACTGCCAAGCCAGCGGAGCAGTCAGACAGCCGGGATCCAGTGTCAGGAGCTGAGCCTTTTTTTTTCCTTGTTCGGGTGGCGGCAGCCATTGGATCTACTTTGGGGGACATTCTTTTGTTTTCCTTCCTTTAATACAGGACTTGTCAAAGACTGTCTTCTGTCATTTTTCACACTACAGTTTTTTTTTTTGCGAATGGGTAGCGGTACCATGTACCCCATACTCATTCACATGGGGGGGGGCTGGGATCTGGGGGACTCCTTGCTAAAGGGGGCTTCCAGATTCAGATAAGACCCCCACAACCACAGCTCAGGGTTGTGGGGAAGAGGCCTTTATCCCCATTAACATTGGGGCAAGATGCTTTAGGGGGGAAGTCCCCCGTGCCTCAAAGCACCCCTCCATGTTGAGGGTATGTGCTGCAAGTAGAAAATACCTCCAGCACAGTGATTCCCTAAGGAATGAACTCTCACCTCTCTGTACTGACCCCCACAACAAGGGTCAATATACACTCTAACACCAGATGGACTCCTTTCTTTCTTAATCAGCAAGAACTCGGACTCTTGGAGAACCTTAGCAGCTCTGATGGATGGATGGATAATTCAGGGGAGTTGATTTACTAAAACTGGAGAGTGCAAAATCTGGTGCAGGGGTGGACTGACAACTCATGGGGCCCCTGTGTCCTTGCCCAAATTCAAAAAAGCCTATGAAAAAGGTACTAGGGGCATCTCATGGGGCCCCCTACTGACCCCGGGCCCTCGGGCAGTGCCCGAGTTTCCACATGGTCAGTCCGCCCCTGATCTGGTGTAGCTCTGCATAGAAGCCAATTAGCCTCTGGGTTCTATTGTCAAATCTTAATTGAACAAGCTAAAGTTAGAAGCTGATTGGCTATTGTGCACAGCTGCACCAGATTTTGCGCTCTGCAGTTTTAGTAAATCAACCCCAATGTGTATATACATGTTCAAAGACAATGAAAACTTATATAGTGCTCACTGTTATATTATAAAAAAAAGCACATAAAAATCCATTGCCATCCACCCTGACTGTTGCAAATAAGAACTTTTGAAAGATGTAAATGCTCATAAATACCAAATCAAAAGGGCAGCATAACCAAAATAATAATAAACAAAAAAACTAAGTTAATTTCATCTCCTTATATATAAATAAATAAATAAAAAGTAACTCATACCAATATGTATACATGTATCTATACAGAAATACAATACTGTGTCACAAAGTGTTAAAATGAATGCAGTGCAATGTCCACAAAAGTATTTCATAAGTGCCATGCCCAGTCCTTAATAGGAACTATAGTCCACAACTTCTCTTATAATCATGTTTCTCCCCAATTGGGATAATGTGTTTAATTTCATCAGTGCTCCAACAAAAAACATGCAGAAACAATGTGCTCCACCGCTGTGTCCCACCATCTGTTTCTGCTGCCTTTTACTTCAGGAAATGACCCACTCAATGGTAAAGCCAAACTCAGCTTTCCCAGATGGGCTTAAAGATTGCAGCAATCCTCCGTGGACATACAGTATTTGACAGGTTATACTCCTCTCTGCAGTATAGGAATCTTCCTACTCATCAGGAGATATAAAAAGCAAAAACTCTCATATAAATCACTCAAAAGCGTTATTCACTAAAATATTAAAATATCACTCACAAGTGCACTCAATAATCCAGTGCACTAGATAAAGATCACCTTTTTACATATACCAGATTTCCCCTTTAAGCATAGACATCAATAGAGAGGATATGCTAAGATGTCCACTCACAAACTTCTGAGTGTGATGACTTCACGTGGTTACGCCCCCGATACGTTTCGTCACATGGTACAGTGATTTCCTCATAGGGGAACAAAAACATATTAGGGGGTATAACCTTGTGACATCATCTTGACTGGAAGTTTGTAAGTCAGTAAATAGCAACAACACATTGATTTGTAATTCATTATTTGCATTTCAGTGTCATATATTTTTTTTGGTTAGCAAGGTGTTTTTTTATTTTTTTATTTTTCACTATATATGCTCATGCCTGGTCTTACTACATGTGAGAGGCTTTCTATCTGATGGTTTTGTCTGAGTCATGGATACTCTTGTATTGGGTCTTGGAAAACTGATTATGGGAAGCCCTTAGGATTTTAATGTGCCTCGTGCAGTAGAATTTCATGATGCATTTATTATTCAATGACTGAGGAGTGTACTTTAAGGCACATTATTGAAGTTTCTTTCGAAATGGATATAATTTCTTTGTAAATAATTATGAATACATTCCAGGTTAGCTTAACCTCCCTGGCGGTATGATTATTTCAGATTTTTGGTGCTGAAAGCGGTACCATTTTTTTGCATGGAAATATGTATTTTTTTTATTGTAGGCTGTAATTTTTAGGAAAAACTCACTGAAATCTGTCCGAACAAGAGTCTAGTAAACATCCCGGGTATGATAAAATTTGAAACACAAAATCATAAATTATAATTTAATAAATAATCATAAAAATAATATAAAAATAATAAAAAATTTAATTCAATAATATAATCAAACCAAAAACACTGAAATGTGAAATAGAGCGCCAAGTTCGCACATTGCTGAGCTCAGTCGCAAAATCGTTTTCAGTTTCTGATGACGAATTTCCCCCACGAATCATTATCACTCAATTCTGCAAGTAGTTCTGATTTACTATCGCTGTTCTCTAGCTGATCTAAACCGCTTTTGACCTAAAGGGACACTTTTTGGACGCCATGGACATTTCTCAGTTTCCAGGCAGAAAGAACAGACAAAATGCAGGCAGGGCGCAGGACAAAGCAGTAGGGACAATATGTATGTGAAATAGGTTGAAACAGCAATGTTTTACTGTGTAAAATGAAAAAAAAAAAAAAAAAGACATTTTTTAAAATTTTTAAATTTCCCGCCGCCGGCGGCGGCGGCGCCCGTACGTCCCGACGTCACAGGGACAGGAGACAGAAGCCGGATGCCGGCATCGGCCGGAGGAGATGGCCGGGGACACTGCAGGGGACACATCGTGGGAGCGCAGGGTAAGGTAAGTGAAGAACACATGCCGGAGCAGCGCCGCATGGTATTCCCGAGTGTAGCTCGGGGTTACCGCTTTTGGTACTGAAATGTTACCCCGAGCTACACTCGGGAATACCGCCAGGGAGGTTAAGCTATAAACCAGGTCACCACCTGCCTGGACTTTGCATGTTCTCCCTGTGCTTGCATGGGTTTTGTCTGGGAACTCCGGTTTCCTCCCACACTCCAAAGACATGCTGGTAGGTTAATTGGCTCCTGTGTAAATGGGCCCTAGTATGTGTATGTATGAATGTAAGATAGGGAGCTTAGAATATATGCACCTTGAGGACAGGGACTGATGTGAATGTACAATATTGTAAGCTCGAAAGAGCAGGGCCCTCGAACCCCTCGTGTATTGTATTGTTACTGTCTTGTCTCATGTTCTGTCCCTCTTGCTACTGTACAGCGCTGAGCATACCCTTTGGCGCTATATAAATACTGTATAATAATAATAATAATATACTGTATATGTAAAGTGCTGCGTAGTATCTGTAATAAATAAATAAAATAAACAACCATAACTTGTTGGCTAGAAATGGAATATGGCACCACATTTTCTGATTGCTATTCAGTATAATGAATCTATAAAGTTTCTTGCATACAAAAGCCTTGCACACATGATATTGTATTTCATAGTAAAAAAAACACAAAAAAGCAAAAACACAAAATAAGTACAATTGCATTTTTTATGCCCCTACATGCGCAAAATGCATTGGGGGAGTGGGTCTTTTATTGGTGGAGAACCAAGATGAAGCAAATTCTCAACAACGTTTACTATAATAGCTTTGCAGCCTGTTGATCTTGTTTGTGTGGTCAGGTGACTATATATGCACTATTATAATCCATGTATTTTTTAAATCTATTACATTTTAGCTTTCTAGTTTAAGAGAATTTTTGGAGACATAGAGCAACATGACTCTGAAATATTTTGTATAGATAGAAATTTCATTTTTTTCAGATTGATAGATTGATAGAAATATATATATTTTTTTTAGATTTACTTGCCTCTGAAAATATAACAAAACTCCTTCCTTCTTCCCCATTCTTTCTTTGATTGTCATCATAATCGTGCATTGTAAACATCAACTGGAAAGTTAGTACAGCTGCAAAACCGTTGACAGGTGTATTAGTCAAATTAAAGTACTTAGCGACATCTTGAGAGCTTTAATGACTGAGGATTTCACTATCCTCAATGAAGAAGTACAGAAATAAAATATTAAATCAGGGAACAACAATGAGAGTTACCAGCTTAGCTCGTTGCCATAATGCCTCAATCGCAAGATGAGCATATCTGAGCTTGTAATTTCCTCTTGAAGGGAAGTAAATTTGACAAGCCTAGCTAAAATTAAAGTAATGATCGACATCTCGGAGAGAAAATCCATTGTCTCTGCCATTTATTCCGACAGCGCTTTTTTCGATGAACACTTTTTTTCTTTGTCTTACCTAACATAACTTCAGGATACATATAGAGCACTTAAAGGATGACTTATTATATTAACAAAAGATGCCACTGCAGTAGGCATTCGGTGTATACATTTGAGAACAACTTTCAGAAGCAGTATTTTATTTTTCTTGACATCTCCCAGGGCTCTAGCAATAGTTAAAAAGTTGCAGGCACATACACTGGAATGAGCATATATAGTAGGGGTCTGTGACCATCTGGCCTATAGTGAATAATGATCAGGTTGGTACATATATCAAAACATATAGAGTACATATTGTTCAAATGGGCAGCTAGGGGATTATAAAAGCAGGTGGTTGAGCTACGGCCCAAAAATAGATATATAGCCACTCAGCCATGGTTGTACACATGCCACAGTCACAATGATTTGCTTCATTGCCACAACAAAAATTAAATGGCATGTTGCGTTCAACGAGCAGTACCAAATGCAACCCATTCATTTGAATGACAACTGCGCTGCAATTGTGGGCAATGCATGTGGCTGTGGCATGGTTGGTCCACATTTTAAGGGTTAAACAGGCTTGAGGATCACTTTTTAGAGGGGCAGAAATAATAGCAGCATTTGTGAATATGCCCTAAGAATGAATGTCTGACATTTATAGCTCTTGAAGGAGCCCTGGAAGATGAAAACAGCAAAAGAAAGACCTCATGTTTTGTATAGGAGGTTTTTTACAATCATGCATTTTATGCACAAAGGTAAAAAAAATCTTCTGTGTGCAACAGCCCCCTCAATACTCACCTAAGCCTCATCGTGATCCAGCAATGTGCATAAGAGCCTCGACTCTTTGGAGACTCTCTCTCCTCATTAGCTGAGACAGAAGCAGGAGCCATTGGCTCTACCTGCCAATCACAGTCAGTTAGCCAATAAGGAGAGAAAGGTGGTGGGGTCAAGCAAACTGTTTGTTCTGGGGGCACGTGGCAGGAAGGAGGGTCCAGGAGCACTGGCAGGGGACCCAAGAAAAGGAGGATTGGGGATGCTCTGTACAAAACCACTGCACACAGCAGGTAAGTATGACATGTTTTTTTTTTTTTAATTGGCTTTGCAAAACAGTTGTGTAAGTAGGGGTTGCATAATACCAATAGTAGTGGTGTAAGCCAGAGACAAGCAAGAGAACAAAACAAGGATTGGAGCCAAAAAATACAGTAGTCTATACAGGGGGGTCCTGCTGTCCAGAGAAGGGTGTTCACCTATGAAAATGTCCAGAGGTCATTGCTGGCACCAGCTAGGGATAAAAGGAGAGGCAAAATTATTCCGGGAAGAAGAAGAGGATTATTACCGGAAAGGAGAGCAAAAGGGGAGGAGCAGAGAAGGGGGATGTAGAGAGAGTGATAGTACCCTCTTGAGGTAATCTGGTTTTCTTTCCAGAGGGAGGGAGTCATCTTTGTTCAGACATTATTCAGGTTTAATATTTACTTTCTTAAATAAATTGCTGGCTCAGAGAAGATACAATCAAGTAAAATACAGTGCCTGTGAAGTTCCAGGCGGTGGTCTGAAATATCTGACACAAATCATCCCCTATTGTCTCTCATTTTGCAAACAAAGTTACAATATTGCTATTTGTTTATTGTGGAGAAATTGATTATAAATGCTTCCTCCTGCCTACAACAGACTAATGATATCAGCCTAGGAAAAGTCCCCAGAGTTGAGATCAATGGCACTCTCATTTACACACATACAATGCCCATCAGTAACATAGTGAAGGCTATTTTATTTTTTGGATCCCTTCTAAAACATCTATCTGATGCTGAAGGCTTACAGAGTGGTGTTATGTATTGGCCTTATGACATATTAGTTCTCAATCATTTAGTACAAGTTGATATCCAAAATGAAAGAAGACAGAGGCAACAAATGTTCCATTCAACTAACATGTTTACATAAAGAAGAGCTGAACTCTGGATGATGTCCTCAAAAACAAAAAAGACAGGCAAGAATAAAGGACTACTCACCAGTATTGTCAATGGTCTCCCTGAAGAAGATCTTTTCCATTTACTGACTTACCATTTCTTATTTTACGCATGCCATTCTCAACCTTTTTACCCAAGAGGAACCCTTGAAAACTTTTCAGGTCTAGGGAAACCATTGCTAAAACCACTTCCTTGGTGGTTAAAGGGGCAAAATGTCCATTACATTGTGGTCAGTGGGAATAATGACCCTCTTAAAGTGGTGGACAGAATTCCACCCTTAACCACCTCAATACAGGCCACTTTTATCCCCTTCCTGCCCCGACCATTTTTCAGCTTTCAGCGCTCTGACACTTTGAATGATAATTACTCAGTCATGCAACATTTTACCCAAATGAAATTTTTGTCTTTTTTTCACACGATAGAGCTTTCTTTTGGTGGTATTTAATTAGCAATTTTTTTTATTTCTTGTGCTGTAAATTAAAAAAGACTGCACAATTTGAAAAAATGCATTTTTCCTGGTTTCAGTTATAAATTTTTTCAAATAAGTAATTTTTCTTCATACATGTTTGCCAAAATGTATGCTTCTACATTGCTTTGGTAAAAACAATCCCAATCGGTGTGTAATATTTGGCCTGTGTGAAAGTTATAGCGTCTACAAGCTATGGTACCAATCATTAAAAATTGAACACACCTGATCAAACCTGATGTACTAATTTCTTGAGACCTGTTATATTAACAGGTTATTTCTCTCACACGGCATATGTATACTTGCAGCTTCACCCCAAAACACATTCTGTTGCTCCTCCTGAGTATGAGGATACCACATGTGTAAGACTTTTTCACAGCCTGGCCACATACAGAGGCCTAACATTAAAGTAGTACCTACAGGTGTTCTGGAGGCATAAATTACACATCTCATTTCCTTACTACCTATTTTTGAAGGCCCTGGAGCACCAGGACAATGGAATTACCCACAAAATTACCCCATTTTGGAAAGCAAACACCCCAATGTTTATTCTATGAGGCATAATGAGTCTTTCATGTAATTTTTTCTGCAAGTTTTCAGAAAATGTAGAAAGAAAATGAAAATTTCTTTTTTTTTACACAAAATTGTCCATTTATAAGATATTTCTAATACATTATAATCATATAGATTTTATTGGACTAATGAAAAATGGCTGCTGCACTGTTATGGTGATAGCTGGGCTTCAGTAATATGGTGCCGGTTACATATAGGCGGCAGAATGTCCACTCAGAATGGCGAAGCTCCCACCTGGCCGTTTATGTACAGTGGCCAGGTGGGAAGCAATTAAAGACAGTTTAGAAAACATTGGTGTCATGCAGCTGGCTCTGCCAAGTGTCATTGGCCCTGAAAATAAGCAGGTACCATCAAATGGGAGCTCAAAAAACCACCAGCAGCCTCTGGAAGAACCCTAGGATTCTACATAACTCTGGCTGAGAATGGACATATCTCTGTGTGGTAGAGGCAGGGCTTTGCTTACTCATATCAGAGCCTCCAGCAAGGAGAACAGTGAGCAGCACAATAGTGCAATCACCAAATTTTACCACAAATCTCATGAGAGTGGCAGTCAGAGGCAGAGATGCCTTATGCCTGGTACACGATGAAAAAAATGGACTAAAAAAGCACATTCTGAGCTATCATCCGATAATCTATTTGTTAGTACACAGCTTTTGAGAGCTGATCATGACAGTTCATGCAAAAATATCTGAAGGAACAAGCACAAAAAATGTTCTTGTGAGATAACAGAATGAATTATTTCAGTGTAATTAGTATAGTATTTGTAAAAAAAAAACCCAAATGACTAATGCAGGCCATAGACGGTTCGTTTATCTGCCGATTTTTCATCCGAAAGAATAATTGGCCGATTTTCACACTGTTAGTGGGGCAATGGCATCGGCCGATTTTCGCATTTCCTCCTCATTTCGTTTATCGGTCATGCTGGAAAATTTGTGAAAAATGGCCGATTTTTGCAATCATTGGTGGCAACATCAGTTTACAGAACAAACGATGTTTCGTTTTTCGGACAAAAAATCGACTGATAAATGAACCATCTATGGCCTGCATAAGACCGTGCATGCTCGGAACTGAAAGAATACATTACAATACAATAGATTACATTACTTCTGAAGTTGTATTCTGTCTTACAAGAATTGTTGTATCTTTAGTAACCTGTTCTTTTTGGAGACTAGCATGCAAAAAACAAACTGATGATCATTCGTCTGATATTCTCTTTATGTGTACTAGGCATTCGATTTTACACTGTAGTTTTACAGCTATGAGGCTGTAGTCATTTGAGTGTCCAGGGGCGGACTGACCATTTGAAAACTCGTGCACTGCCCGAGGGCCCGGGGTCAGTAAGGGGCCCCATGAGATGCCCCTGGTACCTTTTTCATAGGCTTTTTTGAGTTTGGGCAAGGACACAGGAGCCCCATGATCCCCTATTGCTCGGGGGCCCAATGAGTTGTCAGTCCGCCCCTGGGAGTGTCTATGCATTTTAAATACCAGGATGAGCACTGATTTTTTTTTTTGCAGGAGGAGTGTTAAACAATGGGGTTGATTTACTAAAACTGGAGAGTTAAAAGTCTGGTGCAGCTGTGCATAGAAACCAATCAGCTTCTAACGTCAGTTTGTTCAATGAGGATTTGACAATACAACCTGAAGGCTGCTTAGATTCTATGCAGAGCTGCACCAGATTTTGCACTCTCCAGTTTTAGTAAAGCAACCCCAATATGAACATTTTCAGGGTACTGCATAGACAAAGTTAATTTCTAAAATTTCCTATAACATTACAAATCTTTCCATTTTGTCTTCAGATCCACTTAAGGCAGTTGGTGATCCAAATCTCATACGTGTTTCTTGTTGCATGAATGCACTCAAACATATTTCAATTAGACAGTTTTCTCATTCTGTGTATGATGCTTGAAAAGCATACTTTGGAGCATGCCAAATCTGGTGCAGCTTTGCTTAGAAACTAATCAGCTTCCATGTTTTATTGTCAAAGCTTATTGAACGAGTTGAAGTTAGAAGCTGATTGACTACCATGCACAGTTGCACCAGATTCTGAGTGCTCCAGTTTTATTAAATCTCTCCCACTGTTTGCTGAGTTTAGACCTGCAGGTTTACAGTACAGATACAGTTAAGAATACAAAGACGTTTTCAACTTGATTAAACTGACACATACAGGTAATTTATCATGTGAAGTTCCCTTTTGAGCTCTTTTGTAAGAAATACTACAATACAGAGTTCTCCTCTGTAAATCAGGTAAATGATTTATTTTCAGATTCACATGTAGAATGACAAAAAAAAGAAATGACAGGCACATAGTTTTGGGTTAAATTAACCTGGAGATATGGTCTCGCAATGCACAATGACCTCATTCTCTCATTCACTGTCTTCCTATTCATCAAATCACAATCATAAAGATTAAAATTGAATATGGCTTTCTTCCAGAGATGATCATAAACTGAGATTCAATGAAAGCTCGAATGGGAATACGGTGGTGTAGCCATCTTCATCAACATGTATTCATTTATTTAAAAGAGCTCTTCATTTGTTTTGAACATCCTTTTAACTGCAGTATAAGTTCTGTCAGTGGCAAAAACTCACTATATATATATATATATATATATATACACACAGTAAATATATATTTTAGAAGACAACAAAATCATGAGTAAAGCTGAGCCCCAACCTTAATCTTAGTCTTGCACAGTTGTACAGGCTGCTCTCCTGTACTAAAAACTCTTAATCTGAATTTCCTATTCACAGTGTTTATTAAAAGCTCCAGCAAATCGGAGAAAGTCTGCCTGATATCTTGGCTGGAGGATGTCTAACATCATTCATTATCATAATTGCATAACTCCTCCCAAAAGCCGACCCACTACTTGCATCAAAGCTGAGGGCTCTTGAGAGAAGTACTGAGGCAGGGTAATGTAATTGTTTTTGTAAGCTATGAACAGCACCCTGATAGTTCTCCCCAATAGCCATCACCTGCTTGGGTAGTATAAAAAGTAGAGAGACCCAGTGATAAACAGTGCTTAAAAAAAATCATCATTGTGTTAATGGGAGGAATGCAAAATATAAGCAGAATAAACTTGAGATTTAAAGATGAATTCCTTGAAAAAGTGCAGGCACACTATGGGTTAAGTCCAACCAGATGCATGTCACCTGCTAGACTTATCCTTATTATTTAAATCTGACAGGTTTATGGCTCTGCCAGAGGATACATTCCTGGTTGTAAGATAGCTACTATTCCCTCCCGTCTGCTGCCCATTCGCAGAAGCCTATGTATTCTGTGAATGAGTTCACATAATACATTGTGCAAAGGCTTCCGTGACAGGACAGGGACAGGAGGAGGGGCAGGCTTAGCAGATGCATCGACTCTGCTGTTGAATGGCAGTTGTTTGTGGTTGTCTGTTGGCAGGTGTAGTTCTTCTCCACCTAGCAGCTGGTGTCTTGCTTCTAAGAGGTGGAGTGGAGACCCAGGGGAATGATGTTCTCCTGCAGCCTCTGTTGGTTTCACAGGAGAGGCAGCTGTCTTATTGGACACTTCACATCCCAGTGACCTTCCGATGCTATCTTGGATGAGGTAGTTCAAATAAATAGCAGTGCCCCACATGGTTTGGAGAGATTAGTGACTTCAAAGGCCATGTGCAGCTTCCTCATATAATGCTTATGCTGCCATCCTGCCAGTCAGCCACCCCTCCTGCAGATGTAATGTACGCCATGCCTGTGTGATACCTTGTGTTGCTGAAGATGTACCTCTGCACATCAGTGTTACTGTGCATGTTACTGCCAGCATAACTGTGCATGTTACTTCCAGAATTACTACGACTGTTACTACCAGTACTGCTGTACCTGTTACTATAAGTGTTAGTCCTGAGTCTTTCACTAAAAGAGTGCCTGAAACTTTTACTTGAAGTGTTCTGTCGCAGTTGGTAAAGCCATTTTATTAGTGCTGGTGATATTAGATTGACACCTACCTTGTTTTCCTTTATACTTGCATCATACAAAAACAATAACTGTACAACCTTTTCTGGACTTTGTTTGCCATTTCCGTAACTTGGGTACCATCTGCTTGGCCCCGCCCACATGCCTAGCAACTGGGATGACTACAGAAGAGAAGGGGATCAGCAATGCAGTTGGGGCAGACATGCACCAGAAGACTTTTGAAAAGGCAGAGCACTGTACAAACCACTGCTTAATGAATTGGTGTATGTGTGGAACCCATAATGGTAATTACTCCCAAAGACCTTTCAGGTCACAACTGTACAAAAAATAATGCACAAAGAGGAAGTCTTCCCAGAGCTTTTTTTTTGTAGAAGTGGGGCATTGTATCTTCTTTTTTGGATCTTTTTTAAGATTTCTAAGTAAGGTAGAGGGAATCATTCCCCTTGTAGCTCTTCAGGAGTGATGGCCAAGAGTTGGCTATAAGCCCAGATAAAGACTTGATGTGTAGGAAGAAACATACCAAAAAGAAACATAAAAAGCCCATGCCTGCTTTTATCTAAAATCTTTCACCATAAAATCCCTCAACCTCCCGCAGTGCCCCTATCTCCCCATAGTGACAATCAACCTTACCTTATCTTTGAGAATATTATTTTAAGTTTTGAATTCCCATTATATTTATATATATATATATATATATATATATATATATATATATATATATATATAATTTTTTTTTCAACTTTTGGGACATGAAAGGTTTTGGAAAATGTCTGGCCTCAGTCTCAAAAAGGTTGAGAACCACTGCTCTACTGTAGATTATAACTGCAGAGAGAAATGGGCTGGATCAAGGATATTAGGGCAAGGGTGAAATCTCACCTCTGGAGGTGTCCTTCAATATAAGAAACAAGTGAGTAGGTTCTTTTATCAGTCACTAAAATATCTGTTTTGGGTTGACTAATGCTTTATAACATAATAATTTCACAGACCAGGCTGAGCAAACAGAACTTTACTGAGTCAACAGTTCTGTAATGTTATAAACTGAACCAATATGAACGCAAGTTAGCAAACCAACACTAACAGCAAAAAATGTTTTAAAAAAATACAGCTAATTTGTGAAGCTGCAAAATGGTCAATTTACTCAGCATAATTCTCATACTGTAATTTTCATATTGAGAGAAATTTAGAGGGGAGGAAATTGCATTAGCATTCTGTAGTTTTGAAAACTGTGTATTACATATAATAGGCTAATGATTACATTGAAAAATATTATGTCTAAAATTTGCACATCACCCATGCCCTGATCAACACAAAACATAAATCAGGATGGTAATAAAAGTGCCCAGAGTAAAAGTCTGTGTCTAAATGGCATTGTTTTTTAGGCATAGAAAGGACAATGATTATGAATAAATGATAATGGATGAACCAAGCACCCAGTCAATCCCAGGTTTGTGCTGGCAGCTTCATTTGCCATGCCCCAGTCACTGTCATTATGAGGTGTCTGGCCACAAATACCAATTGTGGCAGATGTTTTGCACTGATATAGAACTGTGTCTATGTATTGCAAACAAGCCAGCTATTAGAATCAATGGGGAAGAGGAAGGTAGGAGATATCATGGTTGTGTTGTGGTGGTGGTGTATCAAAAGTGCAAGCAAATCCCAGATATGTGGTTGAAGATTCAACAGGCCAAATTATAACAGCTAGAGGATGTAAGGGCACACTTAGCAGGGAAGATAGTGGACATCCAGGAAAGTAGCGATGAGTGAGAAGTGGCCAAAATTGAAAGAAAAACAAACATTTAAAGTTGAGTTTGCATACAGGAGATGAGAGAATAAGCAACCAAGGAGAGAAGAGTTGAAAACTATAGTGGAAAGCAGAGGAAGGTAGAGCATGCATCCTAAGGTGTGATAGCAATGGACTAATTGAAGCGAGGCATTTATATTATTGCATACATCATAGAATTGAGTCTTCCTTCACAGGGACTGATGTGCAGTGAAGATAACAAGATAGCATTAGTTCTGGTCTCAGGCTACCTCTTTTATGGTTTCTTGAAGAACACTGAATGGAAGGAATATTTCTGTGATGGGTATTGAGGAATGCTCAGCACAAAAATTCATGACACAAAAAGGTAAAATCAAAGTATTTATTGAACAAAGGTATCAGTTGACGCCAACAAATTTTTGGGGAAATGTCTCCCCACTTACAGTGCTCAGCATAAATGAGTACAACAGATTTGTCAGAAAACCTTTACTTTGTTTTCAGAATCAATATTTTCTATGGGACACTATACTACAAAATACACCCACAAATGCAGGACAACAAGTTTTTTTTAATTTGCACACACAAAAAAGTATTTTTCCTAATAAATTCATTCAAGATCATGTTGCAAAAATGAATATACCCCAATGAAAGTCTTAGGAGCAAAGCTAAATTTTAGACAACAAAATCCTGATTAACAAGAATTCAACTACAGGTAAGTTGAATTATTCATTAAACAGGTGTCCAGCAGACAGTTGATTATAAAAGGGCATTACTTAACAGAAAAAAACCCTTCACATTTCATGCTGTCAGCAATAGAAGTGTCATAAGGCCTGAGAAAGAAAATTATTTCTTTACACAAGAAAGGTGAAGGCTACAAGAAGATCATCAAAGCTTTACTTATCAGTCAGAATACTGTAGCAAAGTGATAGAAAAATTTAGCAAAGATGGAACTGCAACCATCTCACAGAGACATCTAGGCCATCCGGGGAAGTTAACACCTCAACAGGAGCATCTTCTGATGAGAATGATTGAAGAAAATCGCCATGCAAGTTCACTGTAGTTACAGTAGCTAAAGAAATAGAAAGCCCAACTGGAGTGATTGTTTCCCATGACACAATACAGTGTACAACGCATAGGAATGGCATGCGTTGGTGTTGTCCACTAAGGAAGCCTCTCCTAAAGCCCATGAACAAAAACGCCCACCTAGAATTTGCCAGGGCAATGCTGAAAAAGAAGAAGACTGCTGGAACTCTGTACTCTGGAGTGATGAGACCAAGATATATATTTTTGGAACTGATGGTTTCAAAACTGTATTGTGTCACAAAGGCAAAGAGTGCAAAGAAAAATGCATAGTACCTACAGTGATTCATGGTGGTGGCAGTGTCCTTCTGTGGGGCTGCATGAGTGATGCTGGTGTCGGGGAGCTGCATTTCATTGATGGTGTCCTAAATTCACAGATGTAGTGCTCTATAGTGAAAGAAAAGATGCTACCATCACTCCGTGCCCTTGGTCATCGTGCACTTTTCCTACATGACAATGATCCAAAACACATATCTAAGGCCACTGTTGCATTTCTTAAGAAGAAAAGGGTTAAAGTGATTCAGTGGCCAAGTATGTCTCATGATCTGAACCCAATCGAACACCTATGGGGAATTCTGAAGAGACAAGTTGAGCATCCTTCTCCATCCAGCATCTAGGCTCTAAAAGCGGTAGTTCTTGAAGAATGGAAAGAGATAGGTGTTGCATTATGTTGTCAACTTGTTCTTTCCATGCCTAGAAGACTTGGTGCTGTCCTTACAAATCATGGGGGTCATACAAAATACTAGATGTAGTAGTTTTTGTTGTGGGTATATTCCCTTTTGCATCAACTAATTTGAGTAAAAAAGATTTTGTAATCTAACTTATATTATTAACCTTACTTTTATGTAATGAGCTAATCAAATCTTCTATAAAACTCAGTTTTGTCAAAATGTTGGAAATTGTTCTTGTGTTCATTGATATATTGATTAAAATCTTACTTCTTAAAAGGAGTGTACTCTCTTTTTTTTTCATTACCATTCTGTTTCAGTTTTTTAGTTTAAATTTGACATTACTGGAACTACAAAGAGTACATTGGGGATTGTGGTGTAAAATGAAGTATCACTTTAAGTTTTACAGAGAAAATTATAAATATAGTTCACAATGTTAAAGGATCAAATATTTTACCACGGGAAACTGACGGAATGGCCAGAATAAATATATATTTTGGTTTTTTGAAGCACAAAGAACAACCCTAAGCAACATTAAGAAACACTATTCTAGAGTGTGTGTTGCCATAGTAACCTTTCCCAGCTATGAACACTTTAATCTTATGGATTAGTGTTAAGTGTGTATTGTGAATGTTTAAAGCCTATATTCATGGCTCTCAAGAGATTATTTTAAAGTTGAGGAAAAACAGAGCAAAGACAAAAGGGACAAAAGGAACACTTTTTTTTTGTTCAGTGTTATAAAAAATCCTTATAGTACTCAGTGGACGATGACCTACTAGTACAGTATAATCTTTTATCAATTTCAGCAGTAAGAACACCCAACAGTTCCCATTCATAAGGTATCTGAAAGTAGGCAAAGTGCATTATCCTACAAGAGGTTCTGGAAATTACCCTATGGAAAATTGCAGAAGCTTAACTGCATGATTTTTCTAATTTTCATAAACATTTGTTTTAATGTCTGTTTTGTTTAATGGTGCACCTGCTAAGCATCATAAAGAAAGCAGCTAGCAAAAGATTGTTCTTTTTAAAATGGTGTGCTATAAAGGGGTTTCCTGCTTTACCTGTACACAAAATTATTAATTCATGCTTGAACATAACAGTTTAAAGAAGAAAAAGGCAGAATATCTGTTCAGGTGTCATTGAAAATTGACAGATTATCCACAAGCATCAAATTATTTCTCCTTTACCCAAAAGTACATTGATTAGAGGTCCGTGGGACCTCTTTTTTTACTGTCCCATTACTTTGCTTACTCATATTCCACCCTACCTCTTCACTCTCTAAAAGGGGATCAGAGAGTGTGAAAACATGTGGAATCCCTTATTTCTGCTCCAAAAAGTTGAAATGAGGTTTGGGTTTGCCACTGCCATGGGTTCATAGCATGTCCAGTATGTTCAACAATTTCAGGAGAGCATGTAGTATGGACTTTATAGGCATGTAACCTCACAACCAGGGGCGGACTGACCATTTGGAAACTCGGGCACTGCCCGAGGGCCCGGGGTCAGTAGGGGGCCCCATGAGATGAGCCTGGTACCTTTTTCATAGGCTTTTTTGAGTTTGGGCAAGGACACAGGGCCCCATGATCCCCTATTGCCCGGGGGCCCCATAAGTTGTCGGTCCACCCCTGCTCACAACCAATGTTTGTAAAACTACTATCTTTATTACAATTTTAACAGTTAAGACAAAAGGTGTATACAGTTATGCATAACAGCAATGGCTCAACATTACAAGTCACAATGGCACTAGATATGATGAAATAAAAAAAATTACATTGGAAATTGTTACTTTATATTCTATCATATATATAAAAAGGGGGTATGTAGCGCTACAAAATTACAAATAAAATGTCATCATATATCATCACAGAAGTACATATTGTCCATAAAGTGTATCCGGAGGGCAGACGGATAAGATCCTATGGTGTCCCCAATCCAATCTGACAGAACGAAAAATGTATATAGTGCGGTTATGCGCTTACCACAATTACATACAATATGGGCATTGTATGTAAATCAGCAACAGGACATCACGGTCTGGTCAACAGCATGAGCAGCATCTGGTCATGTAAGGACATCAAGGCCAGTGGGTCCAACGTTGTCCAGGCATCCAGTGGCTCCTTATTCCAGATCACCACCTTACAAAGCTCATTAAAAACGAGCCAGGAGGCAAGAAGGTATCAATGGTGAAGTACGTTTATTCAGAGTAAAAAACCAAACAAAAGGAAGGAACTCACATCAGCATAGAAAGGTACATCCAGGTGTCATTCTTAGGTTCCCTGGTGGCTAGTAGTTCCACCAACATAAAAGGCTTGCATCCAGGTTTAATTAAAAGACCCTGGTGGCTAGTGACAGAAAGGGACCATATATAAATATATATCCCACAGATCCCAGGGTTAAGATGACCATCCAGATCCAATCAAAGAATTCCCTGGTGGTTAGTGGTTCCCTGGTGGTATAGGCGTCAATAGGGTGGATCCCCTATTGACGCCTATACCACCAGGGAACCACTAACCACCAGGGAATTCTTTGATTGGATCTGGATGGTCATCTTAACCCTGGGATCTGTGGGATATATATTTATATATGGTCCCTTTCTGTCACTAGCCACCAGGGTCTTTTAATTAAACCTGGATGCAAGCCTTTTATGTTGGTGGAACTACTAGCCACCAGGGAACCTAAGAATGACACCTGGATGTACCTTTCTATGCTGATGTGAGTTCCTTCCTTTTGTTTGGTTTTTTACTCTGAATAAACGTACTTCACCATTGATACCTTCTTGCCTCCTGGCTCGTTTTTAATGAGCTTTGTAAGGTGGTGATCTGGAATAAGGAGCCACTGGATGCCTGGACAACGTTGGACCCACTGGCCTTGATGTCCTTACATGACCAGATGCTGCTCATGCTGTTGACCAGACCGTGATGTCCTGTTGCTGATTTACATACAATGCCCATATTGTATGTAATTGTGGTAAGCGCATAACCGCACTATATACATTTTTCGTTCTGTCAGATTGGATTGGGGACACCATAGGATCTTATCCGTCTGCCCTCCGGATACACTTTATGGACAATATGTACTTCTGTGATGATATATGATGACATTTTATTTGTAATTTTGTAGCGCTACATACCCCCTTTTTATATTTATGTTTAGGTACTGAGGATTACCCTGTATGTTAGCTGCTTGTCTTGTCTGTTTGCGCTCACTTACCTTACCCTACTTATATATATTCTATCATATATTTCATATATAATCCAATGTAATCTATACATGGAGTAACATTTTCCAATGCAATTTTTTTATTTAATCATATCTGGTGCTGTTGTGACTTGTAATGTTGAGCCATTACTGTTATACATAATTGTATATACCCTTACCTTTTGTTTTAACTATTAAAATTGTAAAAAAGATAGTATTTTTTACAAACATTGGTTGTGAGGTTACATGCCTATAAAGTCCATATTACATGCTCTCTTGAAATTTACTGACTCATGGATGTGGCAAATATTGTATTTTCTTGCGAACAAAATAAGAATGGTCCAGCGAGCGCTAAAGCAATGAAAATATAAGCAGCTGATACACTAAAAGGAAACCTTAAAACCTCTCAAGCATACAAAATATAAAAAAGTGCAGCGCTAATGAACAATATGTTTATAATGGATCTGAGGCTAACCACAACCTCGAATAAAATCAGTATAAAGTCCAGAGAAATAATGTCCAATATTAATAACAAATAGATTAAAAACGGTGACTTTGTTACTCCCAGTGAGGCACACGCTAGATATTGTGTAGGAAATATAAGAAATGCGCACTCACCAGATGCGCAATAATAAAAGCCAGAGGTCCCCTCTTGTCCTATGGAAGGTGCAGCTCACACTGGGCAGGCTCTCTCACAATAATGGCGCCTTTAGAGGTCTTCTCTACTGGTGGGGGCTGCGGTGGAGGTCAGCGCAAATGAGTCACTCTCCTCTGGGCCTCGGGAGAGTCACCATAGGGTCCTGAGGGATTAAATGCTCGGCGTGGAGCAGAGAATAGTGGCCATAGTGTAGTAGGTCAAAATCTCAAATCTTTATTAGTAAATCAGAGTAGTGAACATACATAGAAAGAACTTGGAGGCCTTCGCCAGTGAAATATATGTAGGTCATACAGCAAAAACTGTTCAAGTCACTAACCAGCTGGGTAGTTATGGAGGCCATCGGACCTCCTTGATCCGGTGGCGTGACGTCTCAGGCATGTGTGGCTCCTCCTTAACGCGTTTCGCACACCAAGTGCATTCTCAAAAGGGGTATTGCCATAGCAGCTTGGACGTCTGTGCTGCACTATTTATAGATGTATTTGGCATTACAAATGAGCGGGCGCCATTTTGCCAATGACCGGCATGAACTGAGCATGTGCAGAAAGTTTGCGCGCCATTTTCTTGTTGCCCTCTCAAGCACTGAGCAGCTGACAGCTCATAGAGGTGTGCACAAGCTTTGTGGTTGAATTGGTCATCTTAGGACAGTGCCCCTACAGCAATAAGGCTGGATTTGGTGATTATATGGCGAATGGCTGAGTCCTGTGAAGGCTCAGTATCCGCGAGTGTGATGATCCGTAATGCGCATGCGTGGAAAAAGACGGGCGCCATTTTCCCAGAGTCCCGGGAAAGCTTATGAAAAACACACACTGGATGACAATCGCCACCAACCATTCAGAATAAAAGGTCCTTAATCTCTCCTGTATGAAAAGGTTACATAAATAAGTATTAAGATAAGGTAAAGGTAAAAAATACACAAGCGCATCTATACCCAATGCGCATGCGCGGGCAGACTCCAGTGCTCCCTGCTGTCCAGCCGGTCATCCTGTTCCATGCTCCAGGTAACAACTCCATAGTGTTGTGCCTTGTTTAACCCCTTATGAGCCTACTTATATTCTCCTACATGTGAGTGGTTTTATTTATGTTCACCATTAAATATTTACAGTCTACACCCAGAGGTGCTGTGTTTCTTTTCTTATCTTATGCTTACATACTGTCTTGCCACTGAACTATTTTTGTGGCTGTTGTCTCTCAGAGAATACACCCTAATTTGTTTTTGCAACATAAAACCTGCCTTGTCTCTTTCTATTTGGTACCTATTCGAGTGTTCATGTAATGTCCTGACTCTAGCAAATTCCTACCAAACATCTACATGAAATTTAAAAATTAAATATTATAGAAATAATTGGAGATCCTGGGGTGGAAGGAGGTTTGAAGAATGTGGAGTTGTAGTTTTGAAGATGTTTGTATGTTCTGACATTTTTTTTAACTTTTAGTACAATGCAGTGTATTACTGTGAACATAAAAGCTTACTAACAGTATTAAACTGCTTTTCCACTGGCTGTGCAAAGTTGACAGTTTTAGCTTCATTTTTTTAAGAGTGAACCTTTCTATATCTTTTAATTTGTTGTAGGTGCTATTTCCACTATTCAATTAAGGGCTATTACAGATTAAAAAAAAACAGGTGATACAGCTAAAACTACCTCAAAAAGCATCTTTAATTTGAATAAATCTACTTGAGTTCATGCTGCTGTATTTAAGCCAAACTAAATGAAAATGTGAACAAAATCACCAACACACCCAACATACAGTATGTGATACCAGAATATGGTGTTGTTCTTGCTGTCCAAGAAGATCACATTGTTCTGTAACACCATGTGCAGCTTAAAGGTATCTCCTAAGCATGTAATATAAAGGGACTGTTTTTCCCCAGTTCACCCTCTAAAAAGGTACAATGCTGCTGAAATTGTAAAAACTCCCATGGAAGTTGCCTAAGATCCTTAGAACTGGCAGGATCACCAGATAGAAATAAGAAAGAATAAAGGATACACATAAAACACATAGTGCAGGTAAGATATTATTCTGTTCATTTTCTATTTAAAGTGTATTTCCACTTTTGCAGCCAAATTGGGATAACACCTACTTTCGATTTGTTACTTGTATTTATTCACATAGCATTGGTGCTACCACCATTGTGTGACATTCCCTGGATGTGGGACTAAATGCTATCTTCCACAGTAACAGTTTCATGGGTCATCTTTTGCTGGCTGGTGACTAGCTATGGTGGTCTATACTGAGTGGGTGGAGATTCCCACTTGTTCCATCATATTTTTGATATTGTAGGCAACATTTTATTTTAATCAACGTACCTTCTTACTTGCACCCCTCCAGGGGCGGACTGACCATTTGGAAACTCGGCACTGCCCGAGGGCCCGGGGTCAGTAGGGGGCCCCATGGGATGCCCCTGGTACCTTTTTCATAGGCTTTTTTGAGTTTGGGCAAGGACACAGGGGCCCCATGATCCTCTATTGCCCGGGGCCCCATGAGTTGTCAGTCTGCCCCTGCACCCCTCTCTTTTTGTTTCCTGCAGGATATTTGGTGTTGACCTAACCCATTGCAACTGATGTGCTAGGGTACATACCCCACATCCTACATTTTGGGCAATTCATAATCCAACTTTTTTATTTCTCTACAGTATTTCTGTCATCTATAATTATAGCTTCACTGTCATTTTATGTGAAGAATCGGATCCTGAAGAAGCTCTCTCTCTTGGAAAAACGCATCAATCCATATTTTCTATGCATGTTCTATTGTATACTTCAGTGCTGCAATTACAATTGCTGAGAAACACTTTTTATACTGATTTTTTTTCTGTTTAATTACTTTTTTATTCAAATATTCTTTATTGAAGTTTTTTCCAACAAATATAGTAACATGTAAAGAACAGAGAAACAATGTTGGTTCTTTGTTGTAGAGATGATTAGGGTAGAGGTTAACAATTCCATCATTCACCAGTATAATATTGTATACATTTATATAAATGGTCGAGTGATATTGGAACCAGCTTCAATCGATTGTAAGACAACTAAGAACCATGGGGGATAAGGGGAGGAAAAGGGTATGGGAGAAGGGAAGGGTAGGAGAAATTACATCAACAGGAACAACTGTCAGAGCTAGAAGGTAAAAGAACAACAGCATAGCAGCATATACTCTGGTGAGGGTAAGTCATAAAAATGTAACTTTACAATTGGGGTTAAGTGACCATTGAGACCATGAGGAAGCAAGTTTGGGATATGATAAGTTTACAATGGCATATCTCTTTTCCATGTCGCATTGGTAATTTATATAATTAATTACCATTGTTTTTGAGGGTGGTGTAAGCAATTTCCATAGCCTGGTGATATTATTTTTGGCGGCTAATAGAATATGGATAACAATACAGTGGGACTTAGAAGGATTGTTGTCCAAGTCAATATGGAATTTCATACTGATTTTTAACATGGATATAATCAAAAAGATTTGCTTTTATTGATGTTTTGCTTAGTTTTGTATTTTATTGTGGCACGTTAAAATCCCCACACTGCCGTGGCCCTTATAGGGACACCATGGTAACTCTGTATCCTTTCACTAGTTAATACAGGGAATAGTGCCATTTATTTTGATAACAAAGGCTCCCTTTTTATCATATAAAATTCACATAGCATATCTTAAAAAAATATATATATAAACATTGCTGCTTTTTAGTTGTAATTTTCTGAAATCTCAATAGCTGAAGTTTTATTCTGCTATGACGACGGAGTTCTACTATGCAAAGGGTCTGGGAAGTTAATGTTTACCATACTTAACCCTGTATGTCCTAGCAGAGATCAAGAAGCTGTCCTTCTGCATTGCCGTGTTAATGAGGGAAAACTTAATCTGGCCCTATTTTGTAAGTAGGGGCAGACTAAGCTTGATCTCATTTTCAAATTATTCAGCATAGCTTGCAGTCTCCCTGAGGCCTGCTCAAGGAATCACCTAGATAGGTAAGAAATATTGTTTAAATAATTATTTTTAGGTATGCTGTGGGAATGGGAACATATGACAAATATGTAGTGGGGTTTCTCAAATTTGACAGCAAAAGTAGAAATATGCTTAAGATTTACATACAGTTCAGATATTTCCATGGGGAGTGTGACTGCTCACAATTAACTTTTTGAGATTAGGGAAAACATATAAAACTGTTGATTACTGGTCTAGGAACTCCTAGAGATCAGCCTTTTAGGGCAGACAAGATCCAACATTGTAGATAGTAATACAAATGGGTGCCTGTGTGTGACGGGAGTGACTTTGGGGGGTGGGGGGACCCCTGTCTCAGCTCCCCATATCCCTATTATGTGTAAGTCACCCTGTGCCTCTTAGGGGTACCGAGTGGAATGTCCTGACATTGTGTAGACATGTATCGTTGGGGGTTGGTCATCGTTTACTGCCTTGTGGTGCATCCCATTGTTCTATTGTGTGTCTTGCTTGGGAGCAAACTATTATGGGATGTATGTGTCTATGTGTATTGGCTTGGTGGGGGGTGTTTCCGGCAGCCCTTACCCCTGATGGGGTTGTCTGCTGATGTGTCTCTGGTTGCTAGATTTGGTTTGCCCCGCCCTGTGTCCATATGCAGGGAGGTGGGTTGTTCCCTTGAATGTGTATATATCTTGTATCTATGTTAAAATAAAGCAGTCCATCTCCTGGAATCCTTACACGTCTGGTGCTGTTTCATCTTGTATGGCCAGCGGTGGTGTCCGTGGATCTGTGTTCAGACAGGGAAGTGGGAGTCTAACAGAAATACCCTAGTGCAGTCGGGGGCCGGTTCCGTTACACTGTGGTGTAGTCTGTCTCCTTACAGCGTCATCAACCACCTCAGTACTGGACACTTTTATCCCCTTCCTGCCCAGACCAATTTACTGCTTTCAGCGCTGTCACACTTTGGATCACAATTGTGCTGTCATGCAACAATGTATCCATATGACATTTTTAGCATTTTTTTCCACACAACTTTTCTTTTAGTAATATTAATTAAAAACCACTGGGTTTTTAATTTTTTTGCACTATAAAAGAAAGATACTAACAATTTTGAAAAAAAACCCCACTTTTTTCTTCGTTTCTGTTATAAAATTTTGCAAGTAAATAAGTGTTCTTCAAAAATTTAGGCCAAAATGTATTCTGCTGCATTTCATTGGTAAAAATAACCCAAATCAGTATTTATTATTTAGATGGTACAAAAGTACCAATATACTGATATACTGACGGCTATCTCATTTCCTGAGGCCAGGACAGTACAAAGACCACTTTTTGGAAAGTAGACAGTCTGAGGTTTTTAGTAAGAGGCATGGTAAGTTTTTTGAAATTGTCAATTTTTGTGAAGTTGTAATAATGTGGAGAATTTAAAAAATAATAATTTTTTTTAGATACTGTCACCAATGCAGGACAGCGTCATCATATAACTGTTGTGGCAGTGCTCAGGGACACTGATTGGTGACAGTATGTACACAAATACATTTTCTGGGTTTTTTTATTTTGTATTACTTTTTTGTATTTTTTTTAACTCCTGTGACCAGAGCAATACAATGTTACCATAGTAACATTGTTCTTTTGGGCAAGTGATCAGTATTTTTTTTACACATTATCATTGCTTATAGAAGTGAATGTCAATGGTATCAACAACCGTTTTTACTGAATGAAACTGATTCATTCAGTAGTTATTGTTGTGATTAGCTGTGATTGGTTACATCTAATCACATGGTACAGATGGGCTGTGATTAGCCCTGTCTGTAACATGTGATCACTGTGACCAATTACAGCTATCAACATGATTGAAAGCAATGAATGCCTTGAAAGGAAGCCATTTATTGTTTACAACTGTCATGTTATCTGTTGTGATTGGCCACAGTCATCATCTGTGTCTGGTGGGAGGACATCATATGATGTCCTCTTAGAATAATAGGGATCCCGCCCGGCCGTCATATTACAATAGGATGGGTGGGAAGGTGTTAATGCATTGAGTTAATAACATATTAGTTACAGTGCAATAGCTCTGAAATCATGACTTTTCTTGAAAACAACAAATCTACTGCTTTGGGCATTTTAGACTAATTTTATGCAGTAATTGGTAAGGATCTCTAGCAAGCAAAACTAATCATATGTAATAAAATGTACACAGTACAATCCTATTTATGTCTGAAGTTATATAGTATATAATCACAAAGCATTGCATATAATAACAATATTTATTTCACGCAAGCTGTATTTTATTTTGCTTGATTAAATGGAAAAAAAAACAACAGTACTAAAACACAAAGGGGTTAATTACAACTAATAGACTGTGCTCTTTGCAAATGCAGTTGCACTCTGTAAATGCAGTTGCTCCAGAGCTTAGTAAATGATGTAAAGTTTCACTTTGTAAAGAATACCCAATCACTGCAAGGAAAAGAAAAGAAAAAAACATCATTTTTGTTTACACATGATTGGATGATGGAAGTCAGCAGAGCTTCCCCTCATTTACTAAGCTCTGGAGCAACTGCACTTGCAGAGTGCACAGTCTATTTGCCTTTAGCATATCAGCCCCAATGTTTCACAAGAACATTGCGAGGGGGGAACTAAGTACCACTAGGGCAAGATTTTCCCCAGATGATATCTTGATATGTGAAACATTTAGAGTTTTTGCTTCACTGAAATGTTGCCATTTTTGCAAAATGCTGTAAAATCAACAGGGAAGGATAAATAAATAAAATGTTTTGAGTGTTTTTAAAAAATGTTTTAAATGGCTTCTATGAGTTAGCTCCTTTCACTAATCCTGGACCTGTTTTATGGATAACAAATTGGCCCTCATTAGCTGTGAACTTGCTGTTTTATATTAAGGACATGGGAATCCTCAATATAATGTTACTGACCTGTAATGAACTATGTCCCATGATGTGCAGACTGCTGGATTCGGTAGCCCTGTCCTCTTCCTGGTGCTGAGAGGGTTAACAGCTTCAGGTCTCTGGGCTCAGCTGTGCTAAAGATGATCCAATGTGGGCATGTTTCCTTCATATCATCTTTAGTGCAGATAAGCTCAGAGACACAAAGCTGGTAACCCTTACATTGCTGGGATTTCAGCAACAGGAACAGGCCATATATCGAAGATTGCTATGGAATCCAGCAGAATTGTGGGACACACTTCCTTAGGCACCATTCACACGTGCGGACTGTTTGTCCATCTTTTATCCATCCGTTGACAAATGAAAAAAGGACATCAATGTATCTCTATAGAAAAACCAATGTAAACGGATGATCATCAATTTACATCTGCATCTGTCAACATCTGTTTTTTTAAAATGGATCAAAGCCCTATTTTTGTTCTGTTAAAAAAAAAATGGAATGGATGAAAAACATGTAAACAGACAAACAGTCAATTTTTGCATGAAAGGAATTTAAAAAAAATAGCTCTGGGACTACGATGGTTAAGGACTCTAGGTGGTGGATGTAAGAAACGATGAAAAACTTCATTCATTTTTTCTTTGAAAAAACATGACTAAATGGTTTGCATATATGAAAGGGGCCTTACAGGTGAGTAATAAAACTAAAGCTGTAGAGAAAAGAAATATTTTCTAATTTTCAGGTTTTTGTTTAAATAAATGTTAGCTTTAACTTTAACACTTCAACAAGCAATGTGATTACCATGTTAGGCCTGATATGGTTTTCACATGGCTTTGTTAAATTAGACTTAAAGTAAAATATAGACAATTTTTTTTTACATTTTGGATAAGGGAGGGTTATAACCATTTTTTTTCGCTATCTTTGTCCGATTGTGAAGATTCCCTTAATTTCCTGTTTCATAACCGGAGGCGGACTGACAACTCATGGGGCCCCCGGGCAATAGGGGATCATGGGGCCCCTGTGTCCTTGCCCAAACTCAAAAAAGCCTATGAAAAAGGTACCTGGGCATCTTATGGGGCCCCCTACTGACCCCGGGCCCTCGGGCAGTGCCCGAGTTTCCAAATGGTCAGTCCGCCCCTGCTCATAACCAAACAGGAAGTGAGAGGAAATCCCTGCAAATTAAAGGAATTCCTTGGGGACCCCCAGATCACCAGAACTAGATGATTTCACCTCTATTACTTTTCTGGAGACAACCCAAAATGTTACTTTCACTTTCAATGATAATGGTAAACAGGACAAATAGAGAAGATGAATCTCCTTACCAGGGGCACAGACAGCAGTAAAAACTGGCAAGAGTTTTAATCCCACTCCACTTTATCCAAAACTAAAACAAAAAAAATTGCCTTTAGTTATACTTTAATATTGGATATATTGTTAGGGTTAGCCAAGGACACATTTGAGTCTTATTTTGATAAAATTATGGAAAATTTAGTAATTAGCAAAATCATTTTAGGTGGAATCACTTTGCTAACCATTAATGGTGCTAGAACCTGTAACTTTAGACCAGTGGTTCTCAACCTGTGGGTCGCGACCCCTTTGAGGGTCGAACGACCCTTTCACAGGGGTCGCCTAAGACCATTGGAAAACACATATCTCCGATGTGTAAAGAGCAGCTACTGTGTAGAAAGCAGCTACTCTCTTAAAAGCAGCTACTGTGTTGAAAGCAGCAGTATTGGAGGTAAAATGACACTCATGAATTATAATTACTGGGTAAATAATTTTATGGTTGGGGGTCACCACAACATGAGGAACTGTATTAAAGGGTCGTGGCATTAGGAAGGTTGAGAACCACTGCTTTAGACCATTTCTATCTGGGCTATAGCAATTTCCCTCTAGAAATATTTAACAAAAACATCAATAGGCTAACATGCAATACCAAATATATATTCATAATGACTATTGTTTGTGACACCCAAGGGTATGACAGCTTCATCTCAGTGGGACGTTAGTAGAACTTAGCACCTACAAAGACCAAAATCCTACCCTGGTACATAGCTAGGCATTACTAAAGATGAATTTCTCGACCTGTCTCTAGACAAAGAGAACACAACTTTTTATGTTCATTCCTTTTAGATGTTTACAGCCAATGTTTTTTTCTCTTTTTTTACTTTTTATGTCATTCCTTTGCCTTTGAAATGAAACACATACTGTATATTGAATATATAAATACAATCACAGCAATCTTACACAATCTCAAAATAAAAGCCTGTATTTATGTGAAGCTGAACTTTACAAAAGAGAAAAATAAAAAGATGTTAGAAAAGCATGTTTTAGTACCACTTGCACCTATTAAAAAAAAAAAAGAAACAAGTAGGCATAATACGCAGTGATACTTTAATATGACACATTTGTTACACTGAAGCAGTTGAAATGCTTGCCTGGAAGGGTCACAACATTTGTAAAATGCTGCTCACGGCATTACTTTGTGATGCATTGCAAGACGGGATCTTGATAAATATACTCAATTTGTCATACTGTATAAAGTCTTGCAAGCAAGATGTCCTTTCAAGCTTAGACTGGCTGCATCTAACTTGCCAATTAAAGCCACTAGTTTATTTTTTGCTAAGACCTCCTAATTTGAAATAGGTGCCGATTAGCACAAATAAAAATGAGTATAATTTTTTTTTCCTGTGGGTTTTTGACTTATTACAGTTTGAAACACAAGAACCAGCTGACAAGGGCTGTCAGCCATCCAGAAAATAATAGACTTCTCATTAAAAATGTATGGCAATTAGGTTTTCTTTTAAAGTCATAAAAAAAAAAATCTGTAAAAAGTATTGATTTTTTCATTTCACTTATATATTATATAGTGGCATTCAAGTCAAACCGGAACTTTTGGGTTTATATAATAAAATAACAAATTTCAGTGAAAATATAAATTCAGAGTGGAAACAGCATTTATTTTTCAACATACTCCCCTGCTACATTTTTACACTTATCGTAGCATTTAACTAATGCCTGGAAAGCTTCAGCATAGAAAGATTTGTCAGTATGCTTGAACCATCCTAGGACAGTCGGCTTCACTTCATCATCAGTGCTGAAATGTTGACCTCTGAGGAACTCTTTTAGGGGTTCAATTTCACAAAATGTATGTGTCCATGTTTTAGGGTTGAGCGTTCCACATACTGAATGTTCACAGGAATGACTGCTGTGGGCTGGGAACCACCACCACCGCCGGAATCATCTCTGACAGATGTACAGGCATCTTTGAAATGTTTTCACTATTCAAATGTCTTACTGTGTCTTATCACCATACTGTGCTTGAAGTCTTTTGTCTATCCATGGGTTTTACACCATCGTTCACAAGAAAATTCATCACCACATGGCGTTCTGTGCATGCACTAACACTGTTGTCTGCCATCTTGATTAACAGTCTCTGGACTGGCCTGGGACATGTGTGCCACCTATCAGTAATAGGACGCACTTGCCACTTGCTACTGCATGTAATACCGCCATGGTAGCATCACTTTTTATACCTGTAAAATGAACTGGTTTGACTTGAATGCCCCTCATAGAATTCACATTGTTTGAAATTCACATTTGAATTCAGCTTTGAACATTAAATATTACCAATGCAACAATATTGTTGTAAAGTTAACAAATACGCTCTATTTTCTGGGTCGTCCTGTATACTTGCCGTGTTGTTGCTGGTTCTTTTAACTTTCCTGCATCTCCTTCCAGGTTTGCTTTCTGTGTTCAATGTGCACATTGAGTTTATGTATCCCCTCCAGTAAGCCTTGCAAGTAACAAGGTGTAGTAGCTTGTTCACTTACCTTAGTGAATCTGATCATCAATGTTGTTCCTGATGAATATCCACTCAAGAGCACCAGAGAATACACATCAGTTACCCACTGTAGCACTTAACTAGCTATGGATTGACCTAATCATTGACCCTGCTTGTCCTGGGCTTACCAAAACTCCCCCTGCAATGACCTTGCTGTTACTACTAGTTTTGACGTTACTTTATGTTTTGGTTCTGACTCTCATGGGTTTCAGATACAACCATAACCTCTGATTTATCTGTTTGACAGTTGACTCTGAGTTACCTATTTGACTGTTAAAATCTAATCTATTTAAGAATCTCATGTAAAAACAGAAAATTGTGACTATACATCTTATTGATAACACAAATTCAAATAGGCATCAAATTATTATTACTATTGTACACTGAAAGTCATTCATTTAGTGGCTGTACCACTATTACCACTAGAAGAATGACTTCTCAGCTCTCCTGGTTGCTTATTTTAAGCAAGTAGGTTTCTAGATGACATCATTGACAAAATATGGTTATGATCACAGAAAAATTCCCCCTCACTTTGGAGATATCTAGGTTGGGAAGTGAAATTAAATCTTCCCAATGAGATATAACAAGAAACAGGGGTTTCCTAATCTGTTTTTAGTCCAAAACAGTTGAGGTAAAAAGGTTGGGGTTAGAGATGAGCGAAGTATTGAAAAATTCGATTCGGCTGATTCGGCGAATTCCAGTATGAAATTCGATTCGATGCGAATTTCTTCGCTACGAAGATGGCTTATAAAAAGGGTTTCTAGGCTTCAGAGAGCCTTTAAATTAGTGCAGAACACTGTACCTTTAATTTAAATGCCCTTGGAGATCAGGAAGGAGAAGGAGAAGGAGAAGGATGAGAAGAAGGAGAAGGAGAAGGATGAGAAGAAGGAGAAGGAGAAGGAGAAGGATGAGAAGAAGGAGAAGGAGAAGGATGAGAAGATGGAGAAGGAGAAGGATGAGAAGAAGGAGAAGGAGAAGGATGAGAAGAAGGAGAAGGAGAAGGATGAGAAGAAGGAGAAGGAGAAGGATGAGAAGAAGGAGAAGGAGAAGGATGAGGAGAAGGAGAAGGATGAGAAGAAGGAGAAGGATGAGAAGAAGGAGAAGGATGAGAAGAAGGAGAAGGATGAGAAGAAGGAGAAGGAGAAGGATGAGAAGAAGGAGAAGGAGAAGGATGAGGAGAAGGAGAAGGATGAGAAGAAGGAGAAGGATGAGAAGAAGGAGAAGGATGAGAAGATGGAGAAGGAGAAGGATGAGAAGAAGGAGAAGGATGAGAAGAAGGAGAAGGATGAGAAGAAGGAGAAGGAGAAGGATGAGGAGAAGGAGAAGGATGAGAAGAAGGAGAAGGATGAGAAGAAGGAGAAGGATGAGAAGAAGGAGAAGGAGAAGCAGAAGGAGAAGGATGAGAAGAAGGAGAAGGAGAAGGATGAGAAGATGGAGAAGGAGAAGGATGAGAAGAAGGAGAAGGATGAGAAGAAGGAGAAGGATGAGAAGAAGGAGAAGGATGAGGAGAAGGAGAAGGATGAGAAGAAGGAGAAGGATGAGAAGAAGGAGAAGGAGAAGGATGAGAAGAAGGAGAAGGATGAGAAGAAGGAGAAGGATGAGAAGAAAGAGAAGGAGAAGGATGAGAAGAAGGAGAAGGATGAGAAGAAGGAGAAGGATGAGAAGAAGGAGAAGGATGAGAAGAAGGAGAAGGAGAAGCAGAAGGAGAAGGATGAGAAGAAGGAAAAGGAGAAGGATGAGAAGATGGAGAAGGAGAAGGATGAGAAGAAGGAGAAGGAGAAGGATGAGAAGAAGGAGAAGGATGAGAAGAAGGAGAAGGATGAGAAGAAGGAGAAGGATGAGAAGAAGGATGAGAAGAAGGATGAGAAGAAGGAGAAGGATGAGAAGAAGGAGAAGGATGAGAAGAAGGAGAAGGATGAGAAGAAGGACAGTTCTGTGACAGTTTCTGTCTATTTCTGACAGTTCTGGGACATTCCCTCCATACAGTGGTTGAAACATTGTATCTATTTGTTTCCATAAATGGATTCATTTATGGAAACAAATAGATACAATGTTTCAACCGCTGTATGGAAGGAATGTCCCACAACTGTCATAAATAGTCTATTTCTGACAGTTCTATGACATTCCCTCCATACAGCGGTTTCAACCGCTGTATGGAGTGAATGTCCCATAACTGTCAGAAATAGACTATTTCTGACAGTTCTGGGACATTCCCTCCATACAGCGGTTGAAACCACTGTATGGAGTGAATGTCCCAGAACTGTCAGAAATAGACTATTTATGACAGTTCTGGGACATTCCTTCCATACAGCGGTTGAAACATTGTATCTATTTGTTTCCATAAATGGATCCATTTATGGAAACAAATAGATACAATGTTTCAACCGCTGTATGGAAGGAATGTCACAGAACTGTTAGAAATAGTCTATTTCTGACAGTTCTATGACATTCCCTCCATACAGCGGTTTCAACCGCTGTATGGAGTGAATGTCCCAGAACTGTCAGAAATAGTCTATTTCTGACAGTTATGGGACATTCACTCCATACAGCGGTTGAAACATTGTATCTATTTTTTTCCATAAATGACATTCTGCAAATACACTTAGAGGAGCGCTGCAGATACACATTTTGCCGGCTTGGAATTAATCTTATTTTCATCCTACTTCTTCTTCTTCTTCTTCTTCTTCTTCTTCTTCATCCTCATCCTTATAAGAAGAAGAAGAGGATGAGGATGAAGAAGAAGAAGAAGAAGTAGGCAAAAAGTGTATCTGCAGCGCTCCTCTAAGTGTATCTGCAGAATGTCATTTATGGAAAAAAATAGATACAATGTTTCAACCGCTGTATGGAGTGAATGTCCCATAACTGTCAGAAATACACTATTTCTGACAGTTCTGGGACATTCACTCCATACAGCGGTTGAAACCGCTGTATGGAGGGAATGTCATAGAACTGTCAGAAATAGACTATTTATAAAAGTTCTGGGACATTGCTTCCATACAGCGGTTGAAACATTGTATCTATTTGTTTCCATAAATGGATCCATTTATGGAAACAAATAGATACAATGTTTCAACCGCTGTATGGAAGGAATGTCCCAGAACTGTTAGAAATAGTCTATTTCTGACAGTTCTATGACATTCCTTCCATACAGCGGTTGAAACATTGTATCTATTTTTTTCCATAAATGACATTCTGCAAATACACTTAGAGGAGCGCTGCAGATACACATTTTGCCGGCTTGGAATTAATCTTATTTTCATCCTACTTCTTCTTCTTCATCCTCATCCTTATAAGAAGAAGAAGAGGATGAGGATGAAGAAGAAGAAGAAGTAGGCAAAAAGTGTATCTGCAGCGCTCCTCTAAGTGTATCTGCAGAATGTCATTTATGGAAACAAATAGATACAATGTTTCAACCGCTGTATGGAAGGACAGTCCCAGAACTGTCATTAATAGTCTATTTCTGACAGTTCTATGACATTCCCTCCATACAGCGGTTGAAACCGCTGTATGGAGTGAATGTCCCAGAACTGTCATAAATAGTCTATTTCTGACAGTTCTGGGACATTCACTCCATACAGCGGTTGAAACATTGTATCTATTCTTTTCCATAAATGACATTCTGCAGATACACTTAGAGGAGCGCTGCACATACACTTTTTGCCGGCTTGGAATTATTCTTATTTTCATCCTACTTCTTCTTCTTCTTCTTATGAGGATGAGGATGAAGAAGAAGTAGGATGAAAATAAGATTAATTCCAAGCCGGCAAAAAGTGTATCTGCAGCGCTCCTCTAAGTGTATTTGCAGAATGTCATTTATGGAAAAAAATAGATACAATGTTTCAACCGCTGTATGGAGTGAATGTCCCAGAACTGTCATAAATAGTCTATTTCTGACAGTTCTATGACATTCCCTCCATACAGCGGTTGAAACCGCTGTATGGAGTGAATGTCCCAGAACTGTCAGAAATAGTCTATTTCTGACAGTTATGGGACATTCCCTCCATACAGCGGTTTCCGGCAAAAAGTGTATGTGCAGAGTTCCTCTATTCTGCAGATACACTTAGAGGAGCTTTGCAGATACACTTAGAGGAGCTCTGCACATACACTTTTTGCCGGCTTGGAATTATTCTTATTTTCATCCTACTTCTTCTTCTTCTTCTTCTTCTTCTTCATCCTCATCCTCTTCTTCTTCTGAGGATGAGGATGAGGATGAAGAAGAAGAAGAAGTAGGATGAAAATAAGATTAATTCCAAGCCGGCAAAAAGTGTATGTGCAGAGCTCCTCTAAGTGTATCTGCAGAATAGAGGAACTCTGCACATACACTTTTTGCCATCTTGGAATTATTCTTATTTTCATCCTACTTCTTCTTCTTCTTCTTCATCCTCATCCTCTTCTTCTGCTTCTGAGGATGAGGATGAAGAAGAAGAAGTAGGATGAAAATAAGATTAATTCCAAGCCGGCAAAAAGTGTATGTGCAGAGCTCCTCTAAGTGTATGTGCAGAGCTCCTCTAAGTGTATCTGCAGAATAGAGGAACTCTGCACATACACTTTTTGCCGGCTTGGAATTATTCTTCTTTTCATCCTACTTCTTCTTCTTCTTCTTCTTCTTCATCCTCATCCTCATCCTCAGAAGAAGAGGATGAGGATGAGGATGAAGAAGAAGAAGAAGAAGAAGAAGAAGAAGAAGTAGGATGAAAAGAAGAATAATTCCAAGCCGGCAAAAAGTGTATGTGCAGAGTTCCTCTATTTCTGACAGTTCTCTGACAGCTTCTTCACATGTACAGCGGTTGAAACATCTGTATCCTAAATGGAAACTAATAGATACAATGTTTCAACCGCTAAACATGTGTTCCTTCTGTCAGAGAACTGTCAGAAATAGCGGAGCTCACTGCAGGGACACTTTTGCCGGCTGATCGGGAAATGTTCGATTCGCGCACCCGAAGTAGGCAAAATTTCGGATTCGACGCGAATCGAATATTTCCTGAAATTCGACTCGAATTCCGGTTCGCCTGGTTCGATTCGCTCATCTCTAGTTGGGGTATACATCCTAACCCCGAAAACCACTAAGCAACTTATTCACTCCCTTGTCATATCATACTCAATCACTTCCTTATTATATCACGACTTGACTACTGTAACTCCCTCCTCACTGGCCTACTTCAACACAGGCTATTCCCGCTTCAGTCTATCCTGAATTCCGCGGCCAGACTCATCCACCTTATTAACCTCTCCGTATCCGCCACCCCCCTCTGCCAATCCCTCCACTGGCTTCCCATTGCCCAACACATAAAATTCAAATTATTAACATTGAAGTACAAAGCTGTTCATAACACTGCCCCAAACTACATCACCAACCTGCTATCCATCTACCACCCAAAACGCACTCTCTGCTGCTCACAAGACCTCCTACTCTCTAGTTCCCTGGTCTCCTCCTCCCATGCCCATCTCCAGGACTTCTCCAGGGCTTCCCCCATCCTCTGCAACTCACTGCCCCAATCCATCAGACTGTCACATACCCTCCTCACCTTTAGGCGCACCCTGAAAACCCATCTCTTCAGGGAAGCCTACCCTAATTGCCCATCTCCTCCGCTCTTCTCACCACTCCATCCCCCACAGCTATTTCCTCCTGTACCACTCTCCCCTCCCTCCAAGATTGTAAGCTCCAAGGAGCAGGGCCCTCGAACCCCTCGTGTATTGTATTGTATTGTTACTGTGCTGTCTCGTGTACTGTCTCCCATTATAATGTACAGCGCTAAGCAAACTGTTGGCGCTATATATATACTGTATAATAATAATATCACACCTCGACTATTGTAACTCCCTCCTCATTGGCCTACCTCACCACAGGCTATCCCCCCTCCAGTCTATCATGAACGTTGCTGCCAGACTCATCCACTTCGCTAGCCGTTCTGTATCTGCCACCCCTCTCTGCCATTCCCTCCACTGGCTCCCAGTTGCCCAACGGATAAAATTCAAAACACTAACAATGACATATAAAGCCATCCACAACACTGCCCAATTTACATAACCGATCTTATCTCTAAATATCACCCAAACCGTACGCTCTGCTCCTCGCAAGACCTCCTACTCTCTAGATCCCTTATCTCCTCCTCCCATGCTCATCTCCAAGACTTCTCCAGGGCATCGCCCATCCTCTGGAACTCCCTTCCACAATCTATCAGACTATCGCCTACTCTACTTACTTTTAGGCGATCACTGAAAACCCATCTCTTCGGGGAAGCCTATCCTGCCTTCTGCTAATACTGGAATCCTTTACTCTTCCAACCACTCCATCCCCCACAGTTATTACCTATTATACCATTCACCCCTCCGTCCTAGATTGTAAGCTCCAAGGAGCAGGGCCCTCAAATCCATCTTGTACTGTACTGTATTGTTACTGTATTGTCTCCCACTATAATGTAAAGCGCTGAGCAAACCGTTGACGCTATATAAATCCTGTATAATAATAATAATAATAGATATACTTTAAGCATAAAGAGGCCTCAAAAACTGGCTTTTTGAGCTGTTTTTAACACCAGAGGTATTCCTTGGGGTTCCTGATCATATGATCACTGTGATTGAAAGTCACAGTGTTCACATGTTTAGAAGCCCATCCTACCAGCATCTGATTGTAAACAGTAACTTGGAGCTGTAGTTGACAGCATGGTCACAGTGCTGGGGGTTTAGAATTGAGCATGCTCTCACCACAAACAGGGATGCCAGTTTTATGCTGGCAGCACAGCATTAAAGCCCACAGCCATGCTGCTACATATGTGCGACTTGCTGGTGGCAACAGGCTGAGTGAACCTAGACCCAGAACATGCAGTAAAATCACCTTAAATCAAACCCTCATCAATATTTGTATCGATAAGCATTTCAGTTTTTAAAGTTCACAACACAGGCATGAAAATATCAGCTTTTTCCCTATTACTTTCTGTTACACCAGAATCTTGGCAGCCTGCCATCCTCTAATTTGAAAAAAAAAAAATAGAAAGCTATTGAAACAGACTGGAACCACACAATGTTTGAAACAAAGCCAACAACCACCACATCAAGAGTAGACAAATCCAAACTGGATGTAATGCTTCGTCAGTTGGAGAAATAAAAATAATCTTAAGGATTCACAAGGTCCTCATCAAGCAAAATCCTCAAGGAAAAAGAAAGAAAGTACTAAAAATAGCAAAATTGAATATCAGAGGAATTATGGAAGTGGGAAAAGCAGATGATTTTCAAAGCTATCAACAGACTGAATATTGTCAGAATAAGACTGTCAGAAACATATGCTGGGAAAGGAAAGGAATACATCCTACACCTGGCTAAAAAAAATGGAAGAAATTGAAAAATGAAAAAATCAAAAGCAAAGGACAGTTGTGGCCTTCCTGATAGATGTAAAACTAGAACCACATGTGCAAAAAGTGCTAATAAAATGTCACACTATCCAACATATCTGCAAGAAAAAGTTTCTATCAACATATAATTTTATTTGAGAAACCCTGAAAGATTCTAATGATTGAACGAATAGACAGGTAATTGTGATGGTTACATTTAACGCTCAGATTTAGCACCAATAGAGTGGAAAAAATGTGTACTTTGAAAGTGTAGTTGCTCCAGAGCTTAGTAAATGAGATGAAGCTTTACTTTTGCGAAGAACACCTAATCACATGTAAGGAAAATTTTAAAAAATTGCATTTTTGCTTTCACATGTTTGAATAATGGTAGTCAGCAGAACTTTCCCTCATTTACTAAGCACTGGACTTGCAAAGTGCTCCGTCTGTTTGCCTTTAGTAAATCCAACCCATAGAGTCAATAAACTGTCAGATCATGTGCCACCAGTAGCAAGACTAAAAGTACAAATGAACAGACCAAAGAAAACCCCAAGACTAAAAAGGACAGAAGGGAGTGGCAAAAAATTATGAGAAAAGTACAAAATGTGGAATTGCAGTGCATCAACAAGAACACACTGAGTGCAATACATGACACAAAATTGCTGTTATACTCAGATATGCAGCAGACACTCTCATTCCAAATCCCAACCAAAAGAATAAAAAAAAACTGGGTCACTGAAAAAATTCTAGCACTGAAGAGCAAAGAAAAAAAAAAATCTAAGTAAGATTAGAGAAATTACAAGATAGAAATATATAAATAATAGATGTGATGAAATACACAAATTCAAAGAGAGAAATGAAACAAGGAAAATCTACATGGAAGTGGGATCTACATGGAAACTTGCCTCAAAACTAACATTTACTAATGGAAATGTAAGGTAAAATAAAGAAGGGAATGTATTCACCACAAAGAGTGAGATACACAGGTGATGGAAAGAATAGATGGAAGAATTGAGTGGAGGTGGAAGACCAAGCAAGGATGTCCTACAACCAGAGGCTTGTAGAGATAGCAAATTCAGAGATAATGATAATGAAAGCATAATAAAGCTTGGGTAACAACAAGACCATGGGCGTTAATGAAATACCAAATTAATAAGTTAAAAGAGCAGAAATAAAGTAAAAGAAGAGTTTGCTTAAATCGTACGAGTCATTTACCAAGGTGAGGAAATTCCCAGAGAATGGCTACACAAGTGGTGGTGCTTCTCACTGCCTAAACTATCAAAATCACTGGCTTATGTTTTAATATATTTTTCTATGAATGAACATTAAATTATTCTTAATAGTCTATTCTCTTCATTTCATAGCTTTCCTCTTGGTTGCACTGCTTCCAGTAGTGTATGTTTTATACTAGAGCTTTTATCCAATCGTATTTCAGTCATGATGGCTATCATGGGTTGCAGGGTCAAAGAAATCTGCCTTCAAGTCTTCAGAATCAACAGTGCAGGCTTCTGTATCTTACAGTAAATAATGAAACTGTTGCTTTAACTGAACAGATTTTGAATGAAGCCATCTAGCAGGTGTGCAATAACTTATGCCAGAAGGCTTCAAGACAGGATTATTTGACCCTGGAAACACATGATGGCTATCATGGCTGATATATGATTGGATAAAAGCTCTAACATAAAACATACACTACTAGAAGCCCTGCAACCAAGAGAAAAGCTATAAAATGAAGAGAATAGTCTTCTGGGAACAATTTAATACACATTAATGGACAAAATATATTAAAACATTAGTATACAACTGGACAGACTCGACTTTCAGCATTAGCCTTCATGATGATAGAAAAGATCTTTTTTGTTGAAAAACCACACAGATAACCTGTATAACAGATTAATTGAACTCTTCTTGAGGAAAAAAAGGAGGATGGATTTTGTGTACAGATAATCAGTAGTTTTTTTTAATATAATGCACTATTGGCGCTTTATAAATACTGTATAATAATAATAATAATATTTAAATTTCTTTATACAGTCAACCCTGGCTGATCCAGGCCCTGCTTTTTCTGTGTCCATGTTTTTTCAGTGCTGAATTTTTAAATTTACAGCCAAAAATTACTGGATTAATTCAGGTAGGACATCCCTTAAGAACTAGGTGTGTAATGCATGCACTGGGCTACACATTTCATTAAAAAATGAAAACCACAAAATGTGAAAAGCATCAGAAAATAGCCCTGACACAACATTGAATGAAAGTTTTTTCAAAAACAATCCACAACCACATGAGTTCAAAACTCTAAGACAAAATCAGCCTATTGTAAAATAACTTTCTGACAAAAGTTAACAACATTGTGAACATTGCCACACTGGAAACCAATCAGATCAACACATCAAAAGGAAACATATTGTATTTATGCTTCATTGGCTTTTTTCAAGACATTTGATCAAGCTGAGCATGACATCCTCACAAAAATACTATTGAAATGGGGTATATATGAAAAGAAGTTAGTCTTTCAGTCACTATCTATATTAAACAACATGGGTTTATGAAGATAGAGACCAAACACAAACATGTGATAAATAACAGTAGAAAGAAGCATATACGGAGAATGTGTGCTGTCTCAGTTGCTGATCAATACCTATACAGATAAGACTTTCAATTTATTTGTGAAGGTGTTGGAATTTCCAAATATGAACCCACTATCATTCACAAAATATGATGATACAGTTTTGCTTGAAATATTTGTGGAAGACATCAGCTGCTTAGTTAATTAAATACCAAAACAGGGCAAGCAAGTCTATTCAAATAAACCCTCAAAATACAAAAAGCATGGTTATGACAAGCAAAAGGCATAAAGTAAAACCAATGCTTGAAATGAAAGAATAGAGTAAATAAACCCCTTCCATTGCCTTGAAATACGGATTATTAAGAACTTGAAGAATGCTAACAAAGGTCATAACAATGTAAAACTAATACTTAAATTTAAAGAATAGAGAACGTTGATTGCCTTGACAAATGGATTATTGAAAACCGGAAGAATAATGTACAGTAGATGTCAGAGCTGCACTAACTAAGCAAAGTTTCTAAAGAGACAAAGAACTTATTAGGAACAATCTCTCTCTAAGCACAAACAAAACATTGCTACAAATGCAAATCTGGTCTGTTCTCAGGTATGGCATAGAAACAGGAGAAAAGGAATGGTGATCAGGTATGGTGATCTCAAAAAATCACAGGCATGAATCTCACTTCTCCTCAGTTCCACTATACATTGCTATTGTCCACCGCATATTCCACTCATTGCTCTCCTCAGTCCAAGAACAGAAGTACAATTGGTAATAAACATGCTCCCCTCTGAGAGCTTTACAGTGAATAACCACAATGTGTAAAGGCAGGCAAGATAATTTCTTAAGAAACAGACATTATTAATATTATTATTATTACACAGTATTTATATAGTGCCAACAGTTTGCTCAGCGCTGTACATTACAATGGGAGACAATACATGAGACAGTACAGTAACAATACAATACAATACACGAGGGGTTCGAGGGCCCTGCTCCTTGGAGCTTACAATCTAGGAGGGAGGGGAGAGTGGTACAGGAGGAAATAGCTGTGGGGGATGTAGTGGTGGGAAGAGGGGAGGAGATCAGCAGTTAGGTGAGGGCGGGATTGGCTTCTCTGAAGAGATGGGTTTTCAGGGTGCGCTTAAAGGTGAGGAGGGTAGGTGACATCAGTGTCTGTATGTAGCCCAGTCTGAAACTCTGGCAGGAAAGGAACTTTGGAGTGCTGAAGCAGAGACTTTTACACAGGGACAGCTGCAGGAGAAGCTGCTGTGCCAAAACATATAGCAGCCAGTGTTAAGCCATCCTCCATCCACTAGGGGTTAAACTGAGGATGTGGATGTGTGCCAGAGACTCTGGGAAGAAGTGTGGAGGATTGTGGGAGATGTAGGTTCTTCAGACTGAGTTAACTTAAGACGCTAGAGGAAGAGACTTCAACTCCCAGCAGAACTGTGGTGGACAGGAGGAGGACTGTTATAGCTTTCCCATGATGAAGAGAAGAAGGAATTGAAAAGAACCTGAGGCTGCAAGCAGGCTGTTGCACCTGAGTCAAGGAGAGGCAATGGGGGTGGTCATTCTGGAACACGGGAGGATGCCTTGATTGCTGGTTGAGCATGCTAGTTAATTGTGTGGCTGGATGCTGAGGACACTGAACAGAGTACACTTTTTTCAGTGAGCAAAATGAGATTTCCCCTACCGACACAGTGTGGTGAGAGGCCATGGGCTAACCCTGCACTACACCTTGATGAAATAAGGACAGAGGTGTATGTAAAAAACACAGTAGTGGAATTCCTAAGGATTTATTGCTTTGAGTGCTTTACCATAATGATTAGCCCCCAATGAGCTACACAGCAAAAAAATAGGGTAGGTTGCCCAGTACAGGGTTCAGGAGGGTGTGGTGCTTCCTAACAGTTATTCTTTCTGCAGCATATTACTTCTATTGTTTAATAATTGCAGTATATTTCTCTTGCTGTTTAACCATTACAGTTTATTACTTCTCTGTTTACCCTGTTGCAATATATGTCTTGCTATTTCTTAAGAAATTGACGTATTATTCCTGGTGTCTATGCACCTTGTGCCATTGGGGTGTATATACAGATGTCTTCAGTAAACATTTTTTGCTCAGCAAGGTGTGTCTGTGCATGTGGTGCTGTCTGCAGAGTCACGGGCACAAGAACAAGACCCAACACATCAAGCAGCTTCTTTGGGGGTAAGTGCTATACATTGAAATGAAGATAACAAGTTTTGAACTGTGTTGCTGCAATAGGATCTTGAAAACCAACTGGAGGAACATGGTCATAAATGAAAAGGTGATGCAAAGGGTCAATGGATCAAAACCACATCTGTCGGAAGGTGTATTGAAGAGAAAATCCAACTTTTTTGGCCATATTGCAAGACATTTGACTAAAGCAGAGCTATGTAAAATTGTGGAAGATTATTTATAAGAAATGGAAAGGGAGAAAAAAAAACATGGTGGATGGATGACAACCAGGAAATGACAAGCAGAACATTAATATGGCAAAAGACGAGGCCACATGAATGGTGAAAGCAAGGTTCAAAGTTTGAACTACATAAAAGACTGCAATAATCATCAGGGTTGTAAAAACACTGAAACACAATTCTGTTGTGATATTTGAGAATTAATATCTTTACATTAAAAACAGCTAGAGCGAGGCAGGTGAGGGCTAGATTTTTAAGCTTGTTTGTTGCTGGTTAAGAATATGTAAATTGAGAACAGGTGCATTTTTAATTTCAGGAAAGGAAAGACAACACAATTTTCACTCTCTGTTGAAAAACTGAATCATGCCTTAGAAAAGATGGAATGAATTTAACTACTTTAGCTCTCACACCTGTAACCCCCCCCTCCCACCCCTAAAGACAAAGCAATTTTTACATTTCTGCTATGGACCTTTTTATTCATCAATAACTATGTTATTAAAATAAAAAAGAAATACATATATTTTTTAAAAGGTCAAATAAGGCATTCTTTCCATGATTTTATATTGCAAACATTAGTTTCTTATGCAATCCTTAGACAAATGCACACAACAAAAATGAAAAAATACACATTTAGTTTAAAAAAAATAACATTACTGTAAATAGGGTGTATGTATTTTATTCTGTTCTATTTTAATATAAAAAAAAGAAAAACTTTTTTCTTCTTGTCAAGTTGTTTGGTTGTATATGTTAATAAGGGGTTAAGCAGAGAAATGTTTATGGTTGCTATTTTGTTAATCAATAATATTGCAAAGCTTTGTACCAGAATAGGAATTTTAGTGTCATTTAAAAAAAAAAAAATATATATATATATATATATATATATATATATATATCAAAGTAGAAAAAAGTAGTTTGTTTTTTTTTGTTCGTTTTTTTTTGTTTCATTATATTTTTGTCTAAGGATTTTTAAACAAATACAATTATTTTTGCAATACGGTATCACCAAAAGAAAGCTTTTTCTGCAAGAAAAAAAAAAAGTCTCACTTTGTTATCTTAAGTAATGGTGGGAACGTTATTGCTCAATAAACAGGTCTTGCATCAGGGTGACAAATGCAGGAAAATAACAGAGAGCTGTCTCTCTATAACAGGAAGTACCTGAACACGGAACTTCATGGCCAGATCGTCAGATATTTTTTTAATGGAAGCAACAGATTTAAACATTTTGAAAATTAAGTTTAAATAATACATTGATGATATAATACTTAAAATATTTATTGTATGGGTTTATAAATACTCGTATGCTTTCCAATTTATACATTGATTGTATTTAAATACTGGGTGTTGCTACAGTATAGTCAAAACTGATTTTGGATGATGGGGTTTTGAGGTTATTTGAGTACAGATAATAGCCTACATTGTTAAGCTACTGAAATAGAGTTTGTTTTTCTGTTTTAAAACTGTAGCATAGAAAGGAACCAGCAAATAAAAAAAAGTATTTATAAAATTTAAATATAACCAGTAGAGCTTAATTAGGAGTAATGTTTCCTACATATTTCTGTGTTATACTGAGCCTGGGGTTCTGGTTTAATAATCCATAACCTTTGATAAATTCTATATTTTAAATGCACCTGTCATCAGTTATCTGACAGAACAGGGAGATGGCTGGAAAGATAAAATGTGCCAAACTGCTTTTACAAAGAATTTTATAAGACATTATAGGGAAATTCACAACACAAACTCAGAGCAGGTGTTTTCAACTGGGACAGTTCTGGCAATATGCTTCATTTAGACCCTCATTTGAACATTTTGCATATTTTAAATCATAAAATTCATATGAATAGGTTTGTTTGTAGAGGATATACTAATAAAATAACTGCATTTCATAGCTGTATGTTGCTAAAAAAATAATATTGTGAACTGAGTTGCAAGGAATGAGATTCAGTAGTACCTTCTACAATCATAGCTGACTCCAGTGGCAACTTTAATTTAGAGCAGCATCAGCTGATTAATTATATATATTGTGGGAACTCGCTTCAAATGGTAGAGCTCTTCTTGTTAAAGCACACAGCAACTCGCTTCTTTAAGGGCTTTTTTGCCCACTTTTATTTAAAGAAAGTTCATATAACACAAATGCTTCCCACGCAGGGGTATCCACCATCAAGCACTACCAACAAAGATTCAGCCTCCTGGCGTGTACACAGTTCAATGTCTGTCTCCTGCAGACTCTTCCCAAATTATGGCCACTAGCACACAGCTAGTCTGGCTTCCACCTGACTCCAAGGCAGAGACCTCCCGTCTGCCGGGGTGGAGCCCTCCTGACTCCTATCTGCCGGGGTGGAGCCCAGAACCATGGTTAGGCCTCTATAAAAAGGCCTGCACACACCTGTACAATCAGTGTGCTGGGGGTTCTCAAAACACGGACCCCGGATTGGAGATTTCATCCCTCCCAGATCTCTTTGAAATCTCCAGGCTCCAGATCCCAAAACAGACTTAATGAATATATGAGGAAACTGAAAAGCCAGTTTCCTCTGCAATATATCAACTCTCTGGAGCCCCTCAACCTGCCTGGTTGAGAATCCAGGGTTTTCAGCTTTATTTTGACCGTGGCAGGACACCGCACTGCCACAATATATACATATATATATAATCGATTGCCATTAGGAATAGAAAACTACAAGTGCAAATTGTGATAGCACTCCTGAAGCAGTAACAAGCAAACCATCTTGAGCCGAATTTACAGCACAAAGCATGGCTGCCCTCCTGCATCTTGGAAGGATAATTTATACATACATGAAAGCATACATTTGGAATAGAATACAATACAATTTATGAAAGAACGCAACAATAAATACACAATATTTGCATTATGTATACACATTCATATGTATAAAAAATATTTTAATGAAAGCTGCAAAATGTTAAAATATTGGAAATTGCTTAAGAACTTTTTTGGATTAGTAAAACTAACATGAGATTTTAGTGATTGGGTTTACACATACTTCTGCATTCATAAACTGCCCCTAACTACTCATACTCCTTTTCAGTTCTGGTATTGATTTTAAGCGGGACACCAGGAAAAATCCATAGCAGACCTTTATCTGAGCATGCAGTTTTGTCAAGGTCCTACCTTTCCTCAGACCTTGTGCTGCTCCATGTGCTGGCATCCATCTTAGGTGTCTGCAAAGCATTGTGGGATCCTTTATGCTTTCAGCCCTCTGTGGCTCCTCCCCCAGAAGGTGGCGGCTTATCACATATAAGTCTGCTGTTTGTGGCTGTCCATTGCATTTGTGTCCTGTCTGTTGCACAACAGCAAGCTCCTGTTTAGCTACTCATTGCTTTCCTGGATACCGACTCTGCTTTGGCTAAGACTCCTCCTGGCTTTTGACCCCGGCTCTGGCGACCATTCTTCCTGGTTCCTGATCCCGGCTCTGGCGACGATTCTTCCTGGCTCCTGATCCCGGCTATGGCGACGATTCTTCCTGGCTCCTGATCCCGGCTCTGGCGACGATTCTTCCTGGCTCTTGACCCCGACTTTGGCTACGATTTCCGCTGTTGGACTTGCATAGACTCTTGTCTTATTTTTATATTAATAAACCTATTTTTAATTGCACCTCCATGTGTGTCTTACTCCTTGCTCCCTGACAAGTTTGCAGGCAAGGAAATGGAGAGCTAAGTGTGCACTGTAGCAATTGTGCACACAGAGATGGAAGCGGTCATCCATTTTGCTAAGGATCCTCCATCTTTTACCTCTCTCCCTCCTCCAATCCCCCCTCCTTCTCTATTGAGTGACACGTGGTCCCTGTGCTCTAGGGTTCAGAAGTGCACAGGCAATCAGGCACAGCGGGACAGCTTCATGGTTATAAATCCCAAACTAGCTGGTGCTCGGGTGTCTGTTAGCTTCTCAATCTGAGATATCATAAAACCATAAACCAGTTCTTCACTGGGCTTCAAAAACATTCCAGCTAGCTGTAAAACAGACTCACATTTAAAAACCCACTTTTCCATATAATTTTATATCTGGAGCTGGGAAATAATTACAAAAAAAACAAGCATATATTCGGATAGCTCAGTTTAATGCAAGTTGTCTGATATCTTACACCCCCTAGTTGAAATCTACAGGAGAGCAGAAAATGATATCTACTTAACCGTCCCAAGCTGGTATGTCATATTTAATATCTAGACGTTCAGCAGATGATTCTGCTTATTAATCTACTAGTGGCTAGGCTGCTACATGCACCTAGGGTAGGTTATTGATCATGATATAAACTGCGAGGGATTTTGGTTCTAGCTTGGGTATCCGCCTAAACACCCCTCCCCAAATGAAGCGATTGGTTCTCTGCTTTAAGGAGACACCCTGCTGAGTTCCTAGAAAAAGGCTGTTATGCTGGGAGCAGTTAAGTGGAAGTTGAAGAATTCTCCCTTTTAACAACAGAACCAACTTTGGGAGAACGGTACTCTTTTGCTCTGACACTTGAACGCTGCTTAAGCCAAGGCTGACGGCAAGCACTTTACCTCTCTAAACTTCTTTCTGTTATCTCTTTGCTGTTTTATTGCTCTCTGTATTTATATATACCCCTTATCACTATTGTAATGTGTTGCTGGCTACTGTGGAGAAGATTCTTTATAGGTTTGCACATAATGGCAAGAATTGAGTTCTTTGTATTTTGGAGTGTCTTTACAGATACTAGTTTATTTTTGTCTCAAACATTAAGGTCCAGCGCATTGAGCCTGAGGAAGAGCAAGACTCGAAATGCATCAGTGTTTTGGGCATACGTTATGTTATGTAAAGAATGTGTTGATGAATATGTTTCAGTCTGAATATTTATTTTTATTGGATGTTTTTTATTCTGACAATAATAAAATTATGGTAAATTTATTTAATCTGTTGTGTGTAATATGTGGTGCCATTAACCCTTTCGCTACCAGGTCCGTATGCCGCACAGACCTGACAGCAGGGGATTTTATACACAATCCAGTGGTCGCAACCACCAGGATTGTGTTTAAAACTGACAGGCAGACTCCTGCCTGTCAGGTAGAAGCAGTCAGGCGGCTCTGCTGCTGAAGATTGCTTCCACAGCTCCCGGTTCCGGTGCCTCCCCCCATGTGTGCGCTCTTGCCATGTAACCGGCCTCCACTTGCCCATCGGCAGGCCCGGGGAGAGCCATGGTAGGTGCCAGCGAGTGGAGGAGAGAGAGGAGAGTGGATAAACGTCCACTCCCCTCATCTTTTTTGTGTGACTTGAAAGGTGACATCCATGACGTCACTTAAGGGTCATGGCTGTAACTTTCCCGGCTAGAATAGCCGGGGGAAGATGTATTGTAATGCAGTTTGCATTGCAATACATCTAATGGATCACAGAGGAGACATGAAAGGTCTTTTAGACCCTGCATGTCTCAATAAAGAGAGCCTGTCAAAAAAGTTAGGTTAAAAAAAAAAAATTTTTGTAAAAAAATAAAGTTACCCCCAACACTTAACATTACCCCCAAAAAATGTTGAGCCCCCCCCCCACATATATGCATGTACAAACATACACGCATAAAGGGGTGCCTATGCATTAAAACGTCGATTGCGATACACATGTTACATATCGCCATGCACGCGTGAGAGCAATAACTCTAGCACCAGACCTCTGTAACGCTAAACTGATGACCTATAGGGGCTTTTGAAGCAACATCTATAGACAATTTAGGGTACTGATGTTTGTCACCATTTCATAGGCACATACAAATTTAAAGTTTGGCATGTTGGGTATCTATTTACTTGGCACAACCTAATTTTTTATATTTTACCAAAAATGTGGGTAGTTTATTGCATTTGTGTGCCCGAAAATTCACTTTAGTGTGATTTTGTCAAGGTCCTACCTTTCCTCAGAGTTGTGCTGCTCCATGTGCTGGCATCCATCTTGGGTTTCTGCAAAGCATGGTGGGAGCCTTTTATGCTTTCAGGCCTCTGCGGTCCCTCCTCCAGAGGGGTGTGGTTGATCACATTTAAGCCTGTTGTCTGCACTTGCTCTTTGCATTCGTATCCTGTATGTTCCCTTGCAACAAGCTCTTGTTCTGTTCTCGTTGCTCTCCTGGTAACCGACTCGGCTTGGACAAGACTATTCTCTGCTTTATCCCTTTACCTGGCCTCCTGTTGCTGATCCCAGCCTGTGACCTGAGTATTCTTTGCCTACCGTCTTGTACTGTCTACTCCGTTGTTATAGACCCGGCCTGTCTGACCACGCTATACATTTTCCCATCTAGCTCCCACCAGCGGTACGCCATTGGCAGCAGTCGTTACCGCAGATGGGGTTACTCGGGGGCCGCGACCTGGTCTCGGGCTGCGCCAAGTCCATCCCCACCATCAGGGGCCCTGGTGAAGGGCAGCCTGGGGCTTAGACTCTGCTCCCTGAGGGACTCTGGTCTGTGGGTAGTGGCTGTCGTCAGTCGCTGCATGACCTTACCATAAGGCCTGCCTGCCCATTCCATCGCTCCATAGCATTAATTCTGGGAAAATATCTACAACACATGATGTGTTAATGGTAAGGTCTCAAAACCAGTATACAATAGTAAAATAAATGCATCAGAAAGTCAGAGATTGCATGGATGTTTTATTTTTTTTTTTAATAAAAGATTCTAATTTTATTTTTGTTAAAAAATTGTATACTATCAGTGCGGTTCCAGACAAGATAAGGTTACTTGAAAAGCTAATGAATTAATGGACACTTTGTAATGAATTTCAGTAAATGCTTTTGCATTTTACACTTTTGTTAGTGTGGCATGAAGCAAGCTTATTACAAAAGGCCTGTGTGTACTGAACCATGCAAACAAGCAGCATTTGAGCATTCCACCCTATAACACTGAATTAATTTGAAGAATATATTTTCTATTCGATTGTTAGAGAAGTAAATAGAAATCATTCAATTTATACATGTACCATGTGTTTGGTATAATCATATCATTATCCACCATTGCTCCAATGCATTTAGTGCAGGGGCAAAGATGAACCACATACAATCTATGTGGATAAATATATCTGTGTACTTGTAAATACAGAATACTTGAGCATTTTCTGAAACAATGTCACTTTGATTTATTCAGTTTTCAATTCAATATTCTGCAGTCATACTGTATCAGACAACCTTTTTAATTGCTGTAGTTAAATTGCATAAAGTATGAACATTTATTTATAAAAAAAGAAAAAAACACATAAAAGTATAATTTTAATGGTTGTAGTTTATGAGATCTGCAAACAAATATGAAGAATATGTAAAGGGTATCAATTATGTGTTTGGGTCTTTTGGGAGGTAATTTGAGTTTATAATTGATTCTATTCCATCTCTATTCCTTTTTTAAAGATTTCCTGATCTTGAGGTAGAAAGCGTGATGGAAGTGGTCACTTTGAGGGAAGTTTCAGAGAGCTGAATAAATGATCTATTTTACATCTATTTGAACTCCTCTGTGAATATTAATCATCCCATTAAAAAGCAAAAGCAGGACTGTTTAAGTAAAGGGTTGGCTGAGCATTGCCAATCTGAATCTCTCTGAGCAAATATAGTGGTGGGATTGATGTTTTTTAAGCCCTTTTAAAGGAACCCTGCCCTAAAAAAATGATGTGGATTGCTATTAATGAACTCTCCTATGGATATTGATTGATTCCTGACTGTTATGTTGATGCAAAGGCTGACTGTTATGTTGATGCAAAGGCTGACTGTTATGTTGATACAAAGGCTGACTGCTATGTTGATACAAAGGCATCAACATTTTCTGAATCACTGACCTGGAACAAGTCTGCCAATCAGGAATTCTGATTTTGCTCTGATTTCATTAGTTGAATGCTTTTTGTGGGTTAGTGACTAAGACAGTAATGGAAGCTCCTACTGCATTCATAGCCAAAACTGGGTTTTTTTTAGATTTTTTACAATATATTATGATAAAAAAAAACCCTATCATGTTTCAGTACGAGAATTTGAAATCCCTAAGGCTTAATCTCCTATCCGTACCTCTCAGCATGTATGGACAAGAGTCATTCTGATTGGTCAGCACTGTCACATGGATGGTGCTGACGAATCAGAATCCGTCTAGCCCATCCTGTCAGCGCTTCAAGGAGAGGAGATAAAGCCAGGAGGATTTCAAATCCTCAGACCGGTGAAGTGAAGTGGCATCCCGGTTCCTGACAGCAGTAGATTGTGGGACACTGGTACAGCAGGATCGGGGGGGGGGGAGAGGGATGTGGAGGGGGTCCAGTGTAAGGTCACCTTACAGATTTTTTGTAAAGGTAAACTTACACTTTAAGGAAAAATGCAAGCCTTATCAAAAGGTTGCTATAATTACCCTAATTAAATGTATTAATATTGTAACATTCAATATTTTCTACCGTTATATTTTCTACTCCATGTCTTTAGTGGACATCCATTCTTATATTTAACAAAATAAGCAAAAGCACATACTCTTGGATCTTGGTTTGTGTGCCAAACTTGGTTCCAGTACAATCTCAGTCTATGGCTGCTGCAGAATATAGTTTCCCCTACCACATTAATTAGCCAGAGCAAGACAACACTTTTCAGAGGCTCCAGTTTTTTGGCTTCTTGTGTCACCTCTGTTTCCTGGAACATGTGTGAATGTTAGTAAATAGTAAACCTTGGATAATCTTTTACACCAGTAATCACATGACCAGGAAGATATTTGAAACCACCCAGCATATAGTGAATTAGCATATGAATGCATGGGGTACCTTTCAAATTTTCCTTGGTAGAGAGTGCAGGGAATTGCAACAGTTTTCTACGCCCTCTGTCATATAATTTATACCTAATAAGGATGTACTCAATAAAGGTGGGTTCTGTGCACAAACTCAAGGTCTATGGGTAAGAGTTATGGGGCCAGTACTTCATTGGACTGTAGGACTAAGACTCAGCAAAAACATTTTTACAAGCTCACAGAGCAAATGAGATTACCCAATGCTTGGCATTATATAGTGAACATTTGCTTGCTATTAATCAGCTCATTTCACTGCAAATTCAAGTTAGGTAGAGCCAGCCTGAAGCTCCCATGTACAATAACTATCATCACACTGCTGAAGCTCTTCTTTGCTTATTTTTATCCTGTATGTCTACCAATGAAGTTCTGAGAACCAGAGTACAATGCAGATCAGGTCACTTATTAGATCTAAACCCTAGTCACACGATTAGAAAATCATTCTAAAAATGCTGCTTTTGAAGAGTTTGTGTGATAATCTGATCATTAGTACACAGCTTGCCTCCAAAATTATTTGAAGGGACCAGCATGAAAATATTTCTCGTACGATACCAGATTGTACAAGTTTCATTTAATCAGTACAGCTTTCACCTGAAAATACAATACAAATACAATACATCACTTCTGAATTTTCTTTCTGTCGTACAAGAATTTTCTTAACGTTAGTAACCTCTTCACTTTCCATACGAGACTAGCATGCAAAAAAAACACGGACAATCATTCATCCAATATTCTCATCATTTGTACAGGGCATTAGTATACAAGTAGCCCTCAAAATTGGGAACCCATGGTATTCTGATATCAACTCATTTGTCTGCATCAAGCTGGTGTTTCAGGAAGGATACGAATAACAATGGCCAGATGAATATGTGGGGTTACAGTTCAAGGATTTCTTGTGAGAATTGGGTTAAACAAGCCTTTCCATGAACATACAAGGTTCCCCTTTTTAGCTAGCCCCTAAGTAGAAAAATCAGAAGAAAAGAAAAAAAAATGCTAATCTTAAGCCATCTATAAATGGTTTGAATCTCTGCATGTCCATCAGGGACTGTCTGAGATTTGAACAATATATGGACAGGCTGAATGTTCAATCAATCAACTTGGGTACAACCAGCCTGTTGGATTTTACATGCGAATATTGCTAGCAAATATTATAGCTATAGATGTATATAGATATTATAAACTCACTCCATCTGTGGCCAGAATTATAGTATACCTCAGTTTGCAGTGCACGTGCATAGGCAAAAAACATTTTACTGGCGCTCTTCTGGGATTCTAAGAAAGCTAAGGATACCAAATCCCACAAGGATGTATTCCTGCATAGTGCTGATGTGTCTTATCACAGGAGTTGGGATCCTGAGCTTTAACAAGAAACTAAAAATGGTCTTGTGATGTCACTGGTGCCTAGAGGAAGTGACCAAAGATAGTGTGTGATGCTTACCTGTCTCATATTAAAAAAATGAATAGGGCAGGCCATAGATGATGCATTTTTTTTCAAATGCATGGTTACAGGAAAAAAATTTGCTCAATTCCATCATCAACACAGTCAGTGTTGATGGGGGAATCCCTCCTGTGGTGCTATTGGGGTGTTCTGACAGGGGGCATAGGGAGTCATCCCTGCCAAGAGAACATAGTGATTATTACTAGCAGCTATAGCTGCTGGTAATAAGTGCATGTAAAAACCTGACATGCTGGTTGTACCCAAGTTGTACAACAATCATATTGGGTACAATCAGCCTGCCCATAGATGGTTTGAATTTCTGCCAGTCCCTGTTATTTGTAAAACTGAATTGACTTTTTTCAACGAGATTAAATATGTAACTATATGTAACTATCTATGGCCAGCTTAAAACAAGCACCAGAGGTAGGTAGTTTTGGAAAAAGGAGGAGACCATGGGATATCCAAGTGCTTTCAGATATGGTTCACCCAGTTCTCCCTTGGTTTGGTCTTATTTAGCAACTATTCATGATTTTAAACTTGCAACTTGCATTAGAAAGAGGTCAGCTGGAATCTTTCCATTTTCCTGCATCTATACATTCTATATCACTAAATAGTAGTGATATTTACATCAACACTGTACTTTGAACAGTTCTATAGATTCAAAACAAACTCCCATATCCATTTTTATATATTCTTTTACTTTTTTCCTGCTGATTTTAATATTTTGTCATCTTATCCGACACCAAAATCTTTCTTTTCTTTCCATAGTCGGTAGCAGTAAATGGGTTATCGGCATGCTATGCTAGAAGCAACCTTATCATTTCTTGCAGATGCATCTTAGAAAACAGCAAATGTCAAACATCTTAAAAGGGCTAAACAAGAATTACTTTGTATTCTGCAGATCTCTCTTGGAAGTTAGATGGTGTTATTTGGCAGTGTCATTACCTAATATGAAGGATATATAGTTTCTTTTTTGGATCTGAAATGTGTCTATTAAGATAGGCTAGGAGACAAATTCAAGCCATAAATATGTATTAAAGTCTACATTGCTTTCTTTTTTGTACTTTTAATTTCCATACATCTTTGATGTGTCATTTCAGGAAAAGACATGCCTGCAGAGTGAGTGTTACAAGAAAAATAAATAAATACTTAAATTTATATAGTTATATTTTCAGATAATTTTTTTTTTTAATTTTCATTCATGCATCTAGCAAGGAGAAATTCTGACATAATTTACATGATACATGGATCACTTATATCAGTTTCTTCTCCCAAAAACTTGCACTCTAGGGCCTTTACAGTATTTTTTAACCTTTATGAAGTAATTCAACAATCAATTCAACGCTGGGAACAACAGCAACTCAGCCACGAAGTGGAAGGCCACGTAAAATGACAGAGTGGGGTCAGCAAATGCTGAAGCACACAGTGCGCAGAAGTCGCCAACTGTCTGTAGAGTCAATAGCTAAAGACCTCCAAAGTTTGTGTGGCCTTCAGATTAGCAAAACAACTGTGCATAGAGAGCTTCATGGAATGGGTTTACATGGTCAAGCATCTGCATCCAAGCCTTCCATCACCAAGTACAATACAAAGCCTCAGATGCAGTGGTGTAAAGTACGCCTCCACTGGACTCTAAAGCAGTGGAGATGTGTTCTCTGGAGTGACAAATCACACTTCTCTGTCTGGCAATCCGATGGACATGTCTGGGTTTGGCAGTTGCCAGGATAACGGTACTTGCCTGACTGCATTATGCCAAGTGTAAAGTTTGGTGGAGGGGGGATTATGGTGTGGGTTTGTTTTTCAGAGGTTGGGATTGGCCCCTTAGTTTCAGCGAAGGGAACTCTTAAGATGTCAGCATACCAAGACATTTTGGGCAATTTCATGCTTCCAACTTTGTGGGAAGAGTTTGGGGATGACCCCTTCCTGTTCCAACATGACTGCACACCAGTGCACAAAGCAAGGCCCATAAAGGCATGGGTGAGTGAGTTTGGGGTTGAGAAACTTGACTGGTCTGCACAGAGTCCTGACCTCAACCAGATAGAACACCTTTAGGATGAATTAGAACAGAAACTGCGAGCCAGGCCTTCTTTTCTGACATCAGTGACTGACCTCACATATGGGCTTCTGGAAGATTAGTTAAACCTTCCCATAGACACATTCCTAACCCTTGTGGACAGCCTTTCCAGAAGAGTTGAAGCTGTTATAGCTGCAAATGGTGGGCCAACTCAATATTGAACCCTATGGACTAAGAATGGGATGCCATTAAAGTTCATGTGCATGTAAGGGCAGGCGTCCCAATACTTTTGTCAATATAATGTGTGTGTGTATATATATATATATATATATATATTAGAAGAGAAGTATAATCACCTTTCCCTTGTACAAAGTCTCCATTCCAGCTCTGCCACCTCTGCCAGACTCTTATGCATTCAAAACTTCTGACGAGTGCTGGACACCAGTGTCTGCCATCCATGCACTTTGGCTTCCCTAACCCCTATAAAACTGTTAAGTCCTGTAGTGCCTTAGCAGTTGGAGGAAGGAATCCCAGGACATAAATGAAAAGGATTGGATCCTTTGTCAGGTTTTTATTTTTGTCAATATCTCACAGTTTTGTTCACGTGATCAGGACAAGTGATGAGATCAAATGTATCTTTCTGAGACAGAGATGTCAGAAAAGTGCTGCACAAACTGTTGGCTCTCTATAAATCAAAGTAGGGAGAATTCCCTTCAATTCTTCTTTCTATGTGACAAATGTTACCTGAGCAGGAATTGTGAGGAATCTCCCAGGAGGACACTGGGAATGATAAATCCAACTGCTCTTTAAGTTAAAGCTTACAACAGTTTAGATGGAATTCTGCTTTAAGCTGTCAGTGTCTACCTGTTGAATGACATTAATTTTCATTCTGTCATTCATAATGCTAGATGCATTGTTCATGAACTGCCCATGGTTGACCATCTTCTAAGCAATTGTTTAACAAAAAACAAATAACCAAGGTCAGACATTTTCTTTGTCAGAACTTTGTGTAAAAAGAAAACAGCATAGCCAAGCCACAAATTAACGTATCAAGTCTGGGAATGTGGCAGCAAGTGACAATGACAGAGGACAAACCCTGGCAAATCGTAGTTACATAACTGGCATAATCAATCCTGCTGGCACTTGGCATGACCTCCTAGAGGATAGATTGAATGCGGCACTTTAAAAATAACAAAATGTACAATTAACCATATACACAGCTGCAGTATAAATGCATTCATATCTTTTGTCAATATATAATTAATATGTCTTTATTATTTAGTAATAGAGATGATTAAAATCGTCCACCAAGCTCACGATCTGCAGTGTTAATTTTATATCTGTACATTATTTCAAAATCAAAAACTGTTCAACTGGACTTGTAGCCAAAGAATTCATTTATACAGACCTAAAATAAAATGCATTTCCTCCATTCCTGGACACGAGACACCTTGGGGATTGGGGCTGGTATACCCACATTCAGAGGGCAACAATTCTTCGTTGTACCTTTATGTTATTGCAAACACCCATATGACCTTCAGTATTACATTAGACAGGTCCAAGGGGGGCACCAAACAAATAGGACCAAAACTAAAAACAGCTACCCAGTACTAGTATCTCCCAACATATTAGCAGCTTCAAAAGAATGGGTAATTTAGGAGGGCTATGTGAACCATCTAATAGTGCTCTGTGAAATTTGGTCTCCTTATTGATGTAGAGGTGGGTAAGTCTTGCAGCGAGAGAAACCAAGCCCCCAGTAACTAAGTGATGCTTGTTTTAGAGGAGGCACAGGGGAGACTTTTCTGCCTAATAAGCAGGTCAATAGGAATCTAGCAGTGATAGCTCTAAGGCAGAACATTTGTTTCATTAGTATAAAACCCAGTGTTACATATTGGAATTAGGTAGAATAGAATTGAATAGGTAGAGGCCAGCTAATAGGCCATTAATGTGTCTATGAAGGAGATATTGCTTTTAAATGCTAAGTTGGAGGACTCCAAGTTGGCTGGATTTCCATCCAATTGCTTTCATGAAAAAGATATGATTGTGCAGTTTGGATCAATCAGAGATTCCTCAATGATAACAAATGGAGGGAACTTGGAAAAGAATGGCAGAAAGTTCTGGTATAAAACACCTGACAGGTTGCATGCCCAGTGCATACCAGGAATGCGTTGGAGATGTGGTCATGGAAATTGTTATCTTTTCATATATTTTGGCAATGCCCTCACATTCAACCCTTCTGGTCTTATGTTGTTTGATGTTTGTTTTGTAATAACATTTTAACCTCTTCCCGCCCACACTTTAGCCAATAGACGGCTACAGTGCGACTCTTCAGTTCTGAGAGGATGTCCATGGACATCGTCTCATGTGTGCACTCCCATGCTCTCTCTGGGGTGTACATTGGGCACACTCTGTGACTGCTGTGTGATTTGGACACAGCTGATCACAGATTGGGGTAATGGGCCACTGTAATTGGCCAATCACAACTGTTACAATGTAAACAGCAATTTGCCAGTTATTGGCTCTGCTTTCCTCACACAGAGAGAGTGTAATCTGTCAGGGCACAGAGAGTACAGCATTTACACCAGTGCTGCCTCATCAGTGCAGCCTCAGTGTCCATCAGTGCCCATCAGCGCAGCCTTATCAGTGCCCATCAATGCAGCCTCATTAGTGCACATCAATGCAGCCTCATCAGTGCCCATCAGTGCAACCTCATCAGCACACATCAGTGAAGAGGAAAATTACTTATTTGCAAAATTTTATAACAGAAACTAAGAAAATATTTTTTTCAAAATTTTCAGTCTTTTTTTTGTTTAATTAGCAAAAAAATAAAAAACCCAATGGTGACTAAATACCACCAAAATAAATCTCTATCTCAAAAAAATTATAAAAATGTAATTTTGGTACAGTGTTGCATGACTGATTAATTGTCATTCAAAATGTGACAGCACTGAAAGCTGGAAATTGGCTTGGACAGGGAGGGAGCGAATGTGCCTGGTATTGGAGTGGTTAATATGCCCTTCCCTCTGGGCCCAATTCATTTTCTTTTGAGTCTACTATTTCCGTGCATCTCTAAACACGGCAAAAAACTGATTACCTATGTCTTGACTGCTGCTAGGAGAGCCATACCTTTATATTTCAAATAAACAAACTATTTCTCAGCACACTTAACAACTAGCCTGCAAAACAACTAAAGCAGCTCTAACAGTTTGCATTAAAAAATGAGGGTTTAGTTTGCACACATTTGCAAATACATTCTGAAGCAGCAGTGCCCATACAAGGGACCTCTGTATATACTGTGGTCCTAACTCTAAATTTCCAGAGCTTCCATAGTAGCAGCACATATAAGATGGATAGCTTTAGGGCAAGTATGCCTGGAGGAAGCCCACCCCTTCTTACCTTTACATTGGTTGTCTATGGACATACCATCTCATACCGAGTTATCAAGTTACTATTAGTACTGATGTCTCAAGGAGGAACATCTCACAGCCAAACTTGTGGATACTCTAGACCAGTGGTTCTCAACCTTCCTAATGCCGTGACCCTCTAATACAGTTCCTCATGTTGTGGTGACCCCCACCCATAAAATTATTTACCCAGTAATTATAATTCATGAGTGTCGTTTTACCTCCAATACTACTGCTTTCAACACAGTAGCTGCTTTTAACAGAGTAGCTGCTTCCAACACAGCAGCTGCTTTCTACTCAGTAGCTGCTCTTTATACATCGGAAATATGTGTTTTCTGATGGTCTTAGGGGACCCCTGTGAAAGGGTCATTCGACCCCCAAAGGGGTCGCGACCCACAGGTTGAGAACCACTGCTCTAGACCAAATGTATGGGATTTGTGGGATCAGTCTACCTACCACAAAAGTAATGATAGGCTCTCTTTCTTCTGCTCATCTTTACTAATAGCATTCATACCTTGAATGGCATACATTATATGATGTATCTTTCACCCACCACTGATATGTGTAAACATTGACCTTTTTTTCTGAATATGTCAGTACTGATTTCCTTGTTCTCATCTAATTTTGGTACAATGCATTATTGTTCACTTATTTAACTTTAAGGTACATGCTATACTACATTCTGAACGGAGCTTTTGCCCCATAGGATTATTTTATTTTGTCAGGAACCTTTTGTATGTTACTAATATTTTCTGACACTGGGCATTTTTTTTGTTGTATCTATTGAAAAAACCCCACAAAAAACCACAAAAGAACCCCACAATTATACAGGTATACAAATGGCAGCTTGAGGGACTCCATAAAACCACATAAAATTCTGCCAGAGGGAACTTAATATGGGGATGGCGCTATATCTGTACTACAACAGACCCCGGTTTCTGCATTTGAGTAGCCAGGAGTCCTGGTTGCCTACAGAGATCACTGCAACCCAAGCTAAATTGCCTTTTAGTGTATGCCTATAGCATACAGACCATTGTCATTGCTTATTTGCAAGGAAGGATAATTGGCATCTCTACTTGTTTTATATACATATTTGTAATACTCTGTATGATTTGTATTGTTTTCCTACAATTGTGTCACGGCTCCGGGGTGTGACCAGAGGTATGTGACTTACGCAGGGAAACGCAGACTTCAGATATGTTATAAATATAATTTATTAACACTAACAATACAAACATAAACGCAGTGCAATACTAAAACATAACACAGTGCAAACAAACCAAACCAACCACCCACAGATGACAGTACATACAATACAAGCGTCGTCAGGCAGGCCAGGTCAATATCAATCGGGCAGGTAGGTACAGGGGGAGCAAGCGGAGAATGGTCAGGGTCACAAGCCAGGTTCAGCAGGTAGCGGGCAGCGTGGTACAGAGGGTCAGGCAGAGGAGAATGGTCAGACAAGCCAGGGATCAGGAGCAGGAGAATGGTCAGACAAAGCCAGGGATCAGAGCAGGGTCAGCAACGAATCAGACAGGAACAGGAACAGGGAGCAGGAACAGGATACAGGGCCCAGGAGAAACACACACCAAGGCAGAGTCTGCAGGTCTGGCCATCCCTTAAATACACCAGTATAATCAGTTCCAGGTGTTTGACTGGCTGCAAGGTTGAGTCTCTGATTGCTGGGAGCACCCGCTGGCCAGCCCTGGTACTGCAGCTCATAAGGCAGGTGAGTCCCACCATTGCTGGCCAGTCCATTCCTGACAAATTGTAAGTAGATTGTATATGCAACATTCTTGTTCAGTAAAAGCACATTAGGGGTTTTCATTTCCTTGCTTTACCGCAAAGTAACCAAAAAGATACAAAGCAAAGCAGAAGGGGTTCTAAAATAGTTTCTGGAGTCAAGGAGTCAGGATGTTATGAATATTCACCATCAAAACTTGTTTACAGAGTAACCTGATGGCAAACAATAAAATGTCAAGGTATATTAAAATTCTTTTTCTTTCCCTTATCAGTTACATACATTTCTTATAAAAGCAGAAACCTTTGCATAACTGCATTACCATGTCTATGGTCCCTAGACACCTCCTCTTATCATGTAACTGCATGGTCAAGGGGAACATGAAAGTTCAATCTGTAGCTTTTCAGATAAGTGAACTAATAAAAACTAGAATAAACAGGATATCACTTCCCACTCAAAATCCATATTGATAATGCTGGAAACTAACCAAGATGGCTTCCTCACTGACCCTAACAGCTAATATAATGAGTCCTCTGACTTCTCATGACATTTAGTAATTTTGTTCGCAAATGTAGACTTTCACAGTAAATGGCAATGAGGATATAAATGTAATTCCCATATTAATTCTTTACCTTTACTAGCTTAATTTTCTTCTGCAGAAACACATACCTAGCTGCCTAACTGCAGAATGGTCACACTGGCACTGGTCTATGGGATGGCTGTTTAGAATGGTCACACTGGCAATGGTCTATGGGATGACTGTTTAGAATGGTCACACTGGCAATGGTCTATGGAATGACTGTTTAGAATGGTCACACTGGCACTGGTCAATGGGATGGCTGTTTAGAATGGTCACACTGGCACTGGTCTATGGGATGGCTGTTTAGCATGGTCACACTGGCAATGGTCTATGGGATGACTGTTTAGAATGGTCACACTGGCAATGGTCTATGGGATGACTGTTTAGAATGGTCACACTGGCACTGGTCAATGGGATGGCTGTTTAGAATGGTCACACTGGCACTGGTCTATGGGATGGCTGTTTAGAATGGTCACACTGGCACTGGTCTATGGGATGGCTGTTTAGAATGGTCACACTGGCAATGGTCTATGGGATGACTGTTTAGAATGGTCACACTGGCAATGGTCTATGGAATGACTGTTTAGAATGGTCACACTGGCACTGGTCAATGGGATGGCTGTTTAGAATGGTCACACTGGCACTGGTCTATGGGATGGCTGTTTAGCATGGTCACACTGGCAATGGTCTATGGGATGACTGTTTAGAATGGTCACACTGGCAATGGTCTATGGGATGACTGTTTAGAATGGTCACACTGGCACTGGTCAATGGGATGGCTGTTTAGAATGGTCACACTGGCACTGGTCTATGGGATGGCTGTTTAGAATGGTCACACTGGCACTGGTCTATGGGATGGCTGTTTAGAATGGTCACACTGGCACTGGTCTATGGGATGGCTTTTTAGAATGGTCACACTGGCACTGGTCTATGGGATGGCTGTTTAGAATGGTCACACTGGCAATGGTCTATGGGATGACTGTTTAGAATGGTCACACTGGCACTGATCTATGGGATGATTGTTTAGAATGGTCACAGGGACACTGGTCTATGGGATGACTGTTTAGAATGGTCACACTAGCACTGGTCTATGGGATGGCTGTTTAGAATGGTCACACTGGCACTGGTCTATGGGATGGCTTTTTAGAATGGTCACAGGGGCACTGGTCTATGGGATGACTGTTTAGAATGGTCACACTGGCACTGGTCTACATGAGGGAAACAGGAAAACATGCTCCTCCTACTCAGTAACATCCCCTACATGGTCTGTAAATGTAACATTTTTGTAGGATAAGAGGCATCAGTGTGTTCGTGGATCCTCATCTCAGAGTAGCCCCAAATGTTCCCCTCCTGCAATGCTTGATTTATTATTTTTGAAACTTCAAGGGACTTCAAATACAAAGCACTGGAATGTAAAGATAACAGATTTCACAACATCAGAAATATGATAACTTACCTGATGTGGCTAAATTTCAGCTTTATATGGCATGTCAGCCTAATTCAAGCAGTCCCAGATATTATTGCTTAAAAGTATCAGTGACATCATCACTAGACTGTACAAAGCCTATGCAGGGGGAAGAGTTTTCATATTTTCCTAGCAGGTCCTACCACTACAGATTGTATAAAACAACAAGAATGGATGGATACAAAACCAGTCACCATGCACATGGAAAGAGAACATCAGTGACTGGTCTATATTACAGGAAGAAAATCTTTTACACTGGATTACTGCAAAGATTTGGAAGAAGTGCATAAAACACACAAAAATCCCAGTAAGTATGCACATGCTTCTTGTATATAGACAATAATAGATTACCCTTGAGTTCAGCTTTAATGCAGAATTAGAGATCAGATATATAGCAGGAAAGAGGATGGAGGGATTTGGTAGGGACTGAGAGCTGTGCTAAAGCTAAGTATGGATGTTTATGTAACATTGCAGTCCTTCGAGCTATAATTCAATTGATTCTTTAGGAGAATTTAGTTCTTTTTGTCCCTAGTGAATAGCCTAGCTTCCACAGGCTGCATTCCTGTAAAGAACACTTCCATCACTGCTACGTTGTTGCTCATTTAGCGCAGTACCTTGAAAAATAATGGCAAGATGAAGCACGTGTCATTGTAAAGCAAGTAGAGGAGCATGAAGAGCCTTGAAGTGGCTCCACAGCCTTTCGTTCTCTTTCCCTGATGTTTAATAATTCTCCTGCGCACCTAACTGGTGTCTTGATTGCTGATGTGTGAGAACCAGCCCTGATCACTCTATAAAACTGTATAGAGATACCCTAGGTTTTCCTTTAGAAAGTTTATGTAGCAATAAATAATTCACCAACCAGTCACATTCAATATATATTGCAACTCATCAGTATTTTGATCGCATTGTGAGGGCCTTGTAGATATTTTCTTGTCCTTTTGAATTTAATAGACTGAATTTACTTTTTTATTGTGTTTTGCTCACAAACCTGAAAGAGAGAACATTTCTGATAAATAGTTTTTGATAAAGCCATGAAAACATATTGACTGGTTGGACCTGTTTCTGAACATTGTTAGGACTTTGTATACAAAGTGGAATATCCGTAGATCTAACAGTAGAAAAGTCATCCCCAAAGTCTAAACCTGTCTAGAATTGTCTGAGTTTTGAGCAAAACTTGCAGTTTGTTCAGACCTTACTAATGATCAGTGTCTATTAATAATAGCTGAAAGAATGAGATTGTTGGCAGAGGTAGAAGAAATAGGATTTCTTTACAGGGCTGCTGAGCTTAAAACAGGACTCCAGGGCATCTATTCCCCACCCAGAACCTGCCTCTACCTTCCGAAGCTGCCATTCCTCTTTTCTATGCTATATATACCTTTTTTTTGTCCTTCTAGTTAGTCCGGCAACCAGTAGAAGGGACACACGCGACATGGGGAACAGGTGGGATCCAAGAGAGGCTGCAGGCTGCTTGACGGTGTATGCAGAGCCTGGCTGTCATTCCCAGGGATGTCCAGATCTGTGAAGGTGAAAGTATTTCTAGCGCTGAGGGGGGGTGGGGCAGGGTAGTTTGCCCATGTATGGAGGGAGGTGGTAGTGTAAGCCTCTCTTGGAGGGGGACAGGGGTGTTGTTGGTCAATGTCAGGCTCTCTCTGCGGGGAAGGGGGGGGATTTTTGTATTCCCTAGGGCCACTGAGGGTGATGATGCACTGTATGTCAACCCAGAATAGGATTACAGAACACTTCCAACTTAATCTGTAGTCCTAACCCACCTCCTGATAACAACGTTTGAGAAAAAACTACAGAGCACACATGACAGAACAGCACTGGATTTCTGGCACATTTAATGGGTATTTGTTGCATTCAATTAACAAACGTAACAAAACATTTTCAGTTGTATATTTTAAAAGGCCAAAAAGGAGCAAATAAGAGAAGTTCATTAGTAGGTTTTGCAAATGTTTACCTTTTTAGATAAGTTGGGTTGGAAACCAATAATTTCCTGGCCTAAAAATATCCATTGGTAGATCTAGGAGACCAGAAAACTTGAGGATTTGTAGACTGGCTCAGATTGGTGTAGAGAATCAATGCTGGGCTTACAATTAAAGTCAACACCAGGTACAATGCGTCCCTTGTGTCTATTCAAGCATCAAATGTTCGTGTTTGGCTTAAGTATAGCTTTAGGAAAAGCCCTACAAAAAATTATTTTCTTTCCCTATTAGTCCTGTATCCATAGTCTGTTGTGTAAACGGCGGGGTCTAGCACCAACTAGGAAGACAAGGATCATTTAGCATTGTGGTGCCATAACCCATCCTTTTGTGGGCTGACTCAGCATGAATTGGGGCCCATATTCCTAATCTCTATAGAGCTCTGTAGAATTGAGGTCACGGGGTGCAAACTACTTATACGAACAAGCCCTTTGAGACCATTTAAAGCTTAGGAGGTACTGACCTTGCAATGTTGAACAATGTAAACTATACCATTACTGACCCTGCACACAAGTAATGTTATATCCTAGAAAGTTGTCTAAAGAATCATTGATTACACTTTTTTTAGGATGTTAAACATTTTACAGTAGTTGATTTTATACTATTTTATTGGATTCCATGCTGCTTCACTGTATCCATTCTTTGAATAGAAGAAGTAGCACTGTATCAGCATAAACTGCACCATTCTCGCTGACTGACTTTAATGGTTAATGTTCCATAACCTGAAGACCTGTTGGGAGTAGTAGACATTACTGCAGTGGTGGCTAGCTCTCTCTCTGTTCTGCTTCCTCTTTTTCATTATGTTGAAGACTGAACTTTGTTTCAGACTAATAGTCCATGACAGTATGCCGAGGAAATGAGACTTTACTGAGATATAGGATATATAAAAATTGTGACAAATTGCACTGACAAGGTAGAATGGAAGATATAGAAATGAAATCTTTGAGCCTGACCTGCCAATATTGATAGTGTTGTTTTATATTATGTATCAGAAAACTAATGGAATATTGAAAGAGTAATTACATGTTTTATTGTTCTATGCTTTGTAATGACTTGCTTTATTTCACAGTGGATAGTAAAGCAAAGTAATATTGCAAACTGCATAAAAAAGCCTTGTTGAAAAAAAAAATCTCTGATGTGTTTATTGTGCAAGTTCATTTTAAAGTGCCCCATCTCTTTTTATTATCATCTAAACTGACTATAGTAATAAAATGCTAGCAACCTAGATATTGTTACTTGAATACTCTAGGAACCCTAAATGCTGGTGTGCTCTGATATGCAAATGATGACACTTCCCTGCCAAGTCAAAGGCTGATTGACAAATCCTATCTCTTTCAGTTTCTGTTTGGCCTGTCTTAATGATGGCTAGCTTAAATCTTCATACACACAATGAGAATCCGGGTTTTTTTAGCATGCTAGTCTCATATCAAAAATTAAGAGGTTACTAGAGTTATGAAAATTCCCGTATGACAGAATACAACTTCGGAAGTGAAGTAATGTGTTGTATTGTATTGTAATGCATTCTTTTGTTTCAGAGCAAGAGTGGTCTTGGTTTTCCAATTTTTTTTTTGGACAAATACTGTACTGATTAAACAAAAATCATTAATTCTGGCATTGTACGAGAAAAAATTTAATGTTTGTCCCTTCAGATGATTTGACATGAACTGTCATGACTGGCTCTCGAAAGCTGTGTACTAACAATAAGATTATTGTATGATCATTTTGAAAGCGGTATTTTTTTGTCCGATTTTCTGATTGTGTGTACTAGGCATAATACGGAACATGTTAGAATACTAGCAAAGCCAAACTCCACAAACGCCAACATTCAATGAACTTCATAATAATAATAATAATAATAATCATATAATAGGAATAAAGTCAACATTTGAACAACATTAATATTATTAATAAAGAGGGGGTATATAGCGCAAAAGATCGTGCAGCACTTTACAATATAAAGGGAGACAATACAATTACAATACAGTTCAATACAGAAGGAATAGGGGGCCCTGCTCATAGAGCTTACAAACTAAAGGAAGGGGAAGGTGGTGCAAAAGGTGATAGCTGCAGGGGATGATCTGATGGAGGTGACTCAAGTGCAGTTCTTCGGTGAAGGTCGGGTAGGCTTCCCTAAATAAGTACATTTTCAAAGATCTCCGAAAGGCAGACTGGGTGGGGACTGACTGGACATGCTAGGGTAGGGAGTTCCAGAGGATGGCAGAGGATCTGTAGAAGTCCTGGAGGAGAGCATGGGAGGAGGTGACAAGGAAACTAGAGAGCAAGATGTCATGGGAGTAGCTGAGTGAATGATTTGGACAATAACTGCAGATGAGGTTGGTCATACAGCTAGGGGCAGTGCTGTGGTTGGCTTTGTATGTTGTGGTTAGTATTTTGAATTTTATACCTTGGGCTAGTGGAAGCCAGTGAAGGGATTGGCAGAGAGGGGCAGCAGTCACAGATCGGTTAGTAAGGTGTATAAGTCTAGCAGCAGCATTCATAATAGAATGAAGGGGGATAGCCTATGTAAAAGTAGGCCAGTGAAGAGGGAGTTGTAGTAATGAAGGCAGGATATAATCAAGGCGTGGATAAGTTGTTTGGTGTTATCGATAGTCAGGAAAGGGCGAATTCTAGAAATGTTTTGAAGGTTAAGACGGTAGGCCAGTGATTGGATGTGGGACCCAAAGGAGAAGTCAGAGTCTAGGATTACACCTAGCACCCTGTCATGTGGTTAGGGACCAATGGTTGTACTGTTGATCTTAATGGTAAAGTCATGAGTGGGGGTTCTGAAAGGAAGAAATGTTACAAGCTTGATTTTTGGAAAGATTGAGTTTGAGGAAGTGGTGTGACATCCATGCTAATATGGCATTCAAGAGATTTGTGATATGTGAGGAGATCGAGGGGGTGAGCTGGGGAGTAGAGAGATAGATCTGGGTGTCAACAGCATAGAGGTGGTATTGGAAGTCATGGGAGGTTATCAATTGGCCCAGGAAGGAGGTGTAGAGAGAGGATGGAGCCTTGGGGTATTCCAACAGAAAGAGGAAGAGGAGCAGAGGAGTTGGTGTTGTAAGTGATGCTGAAAGTGCACTGAGAAAGGTAAGAGGAGAACCAGGAAACAGCAGAATCATGGAGACCAAAGGAGTGGAGTTTACTGAGGAAGAGTGGGTGATTGACTGTGTCAAAGGCAGCGAAAAGGAGTAAGAGTATGAATATGGAGTAATGGCCATTGGTTGTTGCAGTTAGTAGGTCATTAATGAGTTTTAGTAGGGCTGTTTCAGTGGAATGTTGTGGGCGGAAACCAGACTGTAGGGGATAGAGAAGGTTATTGTAGGGGAGGTAGCAATTCATGTGGTTGTAGACAAGGTAAACAGGGAGATGGGTCTTAAGGTATTTAAGCAGGTGGGGTCCAGCAGTGGCTTTTTAAGTATGGGGGGCAACCAGTGTATGTTTGAGTGGGGAAAAGGTGCAGGTGGAGAGGGAGAGGTTGAAGATGTGGGTTTGAGAGTTTAGGATAGAGAAGGAAGGAGGCCACAATAATTGTGAGGGGACAGGGTCCAGGGGATAGGTGGTGAGGTGAGCCTTGGAAAGGGGTTTGGCAACTTTATAGGTGGTAACAAGGTTGAAGGAAAAGAGTATTGAGTGTGGTGTTGGACCTGGTATGTTGGTTGGAGGAGAAAGCTTGACACTGGACATCTCATCACAAATTCTGTCATTCTTGTTCTTGAAATGACTGGCAATCTCCTGGGCAGTAAGTGAGTTGGTGGGTGGAGGCAGTGGGGGATGAAGTAAATAATTTATGCTACAAAAGAGTTGACGGGGATTGGATGAGAGTTATTTTTTTAGCGTGGTAATAACTGTGTTCACAATATTTTCAGATAATTTTAATATTTTAGCATTTGATGAATGTGCCCTTTAAATAATGTTATGGATATGGTTGTTAAATAGTGCAGTATGTACACAGTAATATAGAGTATGCTTTCATACTTTTGGCTGTTAGGGTCAAACCTTTAGAGTTTTGGTGTACTAGAAAGTGGAGATAATTATCCCTGTTGACTGCAGCATACATTTTATTTTAAACATACCTTAGTTCTTTTACACATGCTTATTCAGTAGAAACTATTTTCATTCAACTTTCATGTAAATTATTATTTATTTATTTAAATTAAAGTGGAACTTTAGTAAAACATTAAAAATAAGTGCCTATACTGTGCAAAATCCAGTAATACACTGTCTCACCCTCAAACAATCAAGGCTGGAAATTTACATATTTTAAACGGAAAAAGTGACATATAGTTTTTTGAGACCAAGCAGAAGGTGAGTTTCAATAAGGGAATGACTGTTCTGAGCTTCAACAAAATGGCGGCCTCCAGCAAGAAGAAACATTCAGAATGCATCATGCCGACCACTCTGCTTGGGTACTGGAAACAAATGGAGATCACTGGAGTACAGATGTCTACTATAGTGATTTTCAGCTTCTATGGGTTTTGAACAAGTATGGTATTTACATGTTACATTGATCCAAGCTCTACCAATGTAATTACGTATGTATAAAATATCCATACCTGGACTTCTTCTTTAACAACCAAAAAGGGGGGCAAAGATGGAAGGTTCACTGCTAGGTTTTATATAAACTTTAATGACATTCCCAACTCAAATAATTGACTTAACATTGATACATGTAGTGACTTTTGGGGGACTATTTATTAAAAATATGATTTCATTCCAACAGTAACAAGCCCAGCCGTCTGCTAAGGTTTAACCTTTCGTGGTTAGAATTCAAATGACCTTCTAGTGAAATTACACACACAATGAGTGGAAGAGACTTGTTCCAGAGACAATAGGTTATTTGAATTTCTACATGTCGTCAAACAAGGCCCAGGACAGATAATAGTGGGAGCTGATGTCGGTGACTCTAACACTGGCAAAAGTATGTTTTCTCAACAATTGCCATTGTCTGTTGAAAATGAAGAGATTTCACCTGCAAAAAGTTAATTACAAAGTCAAATACCACCGTTGGACTTCCAAACAGTGAGTTATCACACCTGACCAAAATAACAATGGTGAGACGATACTTGTAAGTCTGAGAAGATTAAATAAAACCTTGGGGAGAGTGATAAGACAACAAACTTCTCAAACGAAGGTTACAAGTATAACTGGTTGTTTACCCTATTATCTTAACAATGGACAGGTAAATAGAGGGTTTCCTGCTCAGGAAAAGGTCATTCCTAAAACCAAAAGGTTAAACTTAGAACATATATTTCTACCCACAAAGACATTAAAGAAGAGACATATTATTCACACTCTTTTTCAAACAAAAATATATTCAGCAGAGTTGGGGATTGCATACCACTAAATTATGTATGAAATGGTGAAAAGTAAGATATTTTGTGAATTGGTATCAGTTGTATGTTTCCATCAGAAAGCAAATGTTTCACGCAAGTTTGAATTTTAGGGAAATGAAAAACTGAATGCATATATATCTTTCTATGGTTCATATCCAAAACATTAGTGGTAAAATCAAATATATTTGGATAAGACATATATTTAATATCTAAAATTACCTTGGTTTCCAACCGAGGCATGAGTCATCATTAATACTCAAATTGTTTTGTGATCCCTGACTGCCCCCCAGTGGACAGGTGAGAGATATCTTAGGTACATACACTTCTCGACCGGCCAATCAAAAAAAGCCATGCTCCTCATCTAAAAAAAAAACTCATGCTAAAAAAAAACTCTAAAAAATGCTAAGAAAAATCAGAAAAGCTAAAAAGAAACCGACAAGCTGAAGAAATCTGACGAGGCTGAAATCTATCCCATCTGAAAAACTTAAAGACCTTTTAATACTATTTCTCAATACTTCCAAACTTCCAAAACTTCTACTAAACTTCTAAATCTCTGAATTTCTACAATCCTACACTTTTTCTCAACCCTACCACCTATTGCACTATCTCTCACTTGCTCCCTGCGGCCATTCTTCTGAAGGCATTTCAATTGCCAGCTGAATCCACTGGGGAGGCATCATAATCCAGGTTCTGGGTGTGGTGAGACTGTTAAGAATTAATATTGTATAGTATATTTCTTCTCTTGCATAGAGTGATAATAATTGCATTGGGGTGATAGTAATTGCATTGGGTGTTCATATATATATAGAGAGATCCATATTATTACTGCTAAGAATTGTTTGGTGTCATATTGAAATTATACATATTGCATAATTAATTAATTTTTATTGGTTATAGTACGATTTATCAGAGAATATTTTCTCACATTTCTATGGCCAAGTTTTGGGAGAAATGACCTCTGAAGTACTATAAATTACCATTTATCACTAAATTTAATTTTAATCTTTATTATTATCTAGAAAAATTGTTTGGTGTATAGAATTGGTATAGTATATTTTTGATCGTGTGTACCAGTATCCATTTATTACCAGTCTTTTGCGTTTTGTGTTAATATATATATAATTTTTGTACATAAATAAATGTATCTATTTATTTATTATAAAGGCAATTTTTGTGTATATGGTACGAAATCATACTGGCTAAAAGGACTCAAGGTATATTAATAAGTGGTGATCAAATTATTAAGGTGTCCAAATTATTGGTTCATTAAATATTTGCCGTATTTTAACGGCTGGAGGCACTGCGATATTTTGTTTAAGGGAAAAGGACACCGCCCTTCATAAGTAGAATAAATTCTTACATAAACCACCACAGGATAAATTTGGAGGCACTGCTGAGATTTTGTTTAAGGGAAAAGGACACCGCCCTTCATAAGTAGAATAAATTCTTACATAAACCACCACATACAATCATTCACTTAATTAAATATCTACAGCATAAATATAATTTTTCATTAAGGCATAAATAATAAAACATGGCTATCGGAAACAAGATTGCTGTAAAAGTCTACTTTCATGTTCTGTCTTCTGCAAATAGCTTAGAGTGCGCATTGGGATGCAGTGTTATAGCCTATAAACAAACTAATTGACAAACCATGTTTGCAGCTTTCTAGGTTAAGTCCTATAACCTTCACCTTGAAGTTTCAAAGAAATCTGACTTATCTGTTAAAGATATTAGAAACCAGCTAAAAAGGTTACTGTATATGCTGAAACATCATCTATTGTAATACTGATTGACTGCCATATGGTACAATTAGTTTTTTTCTCCAGAAGGGCTTGCTAGTGAAGTGATTTCCAGTTGGATTAAAATCTTTAAAGCAGACTTTGTTGCCTTTTTTTAATATTCTTTTCTTCCAGACACCAAGCTTTTTCTTGTGTGGTGTGGGATTCAGCTGCATGACTAACAGCCATACATAAGTTATTAATAACTGACCCTTTAAAAAAAAAAAAAAATATATATATATATATATATACACACACACACACTGCTCAAAAAAATGTAAAGGAATACTCTCTAAACACATCAGATCTCAATGGGGAAAAATCTCATGCTGGTTATCTATACTGATATGGACTGGGTAATGTGTTAGGAACGTAAAGATGCTTTATCTTTGATGGAAATGAAAATTATCAACCTACAGAGGAATGAATTCAAAGACACCCTGAAAATCTAAGTGAACAAATGATACAGCAGGGTAGTCCATTTTGCTGACATTTCATTGCAGTAACTCACAATTGTACTTAGATTGTATGGCCCTGACGTGCTTGTATGCATGCTTGACAATGTTGGGGTATGCTCCCAATGAGATGACAGATAGTTTTCTGGGGTATTTCCTCCCAGATCTGGACCAGGGCATCAGTGAGCTCCTGGACAGTCTGAGGTGCAGCCTGGCAGCGTCGGATGGACTGAAACATGATATCCCAGACGTGTTCTATTGGATTTAGGTCAGGGGAGCATGGGGGCCATTCAGTGGTATCAATTCCTTCATCCTCTAGGAACTGCCTGCATACTCTCGCCACATAAGGCCAGGCATTGTCGTGCACCCAGAATCCACTGCATCAATGTGGGATCTGACAATGGGTCCAAGGATTTCATCTCAATACCTAATGGTCAGGGTGCTATTGTCCAGCCTGTAGAGGTCTGTGAATTTATGTCTTCCCAGACCATCACTGACCCACCAACAAAACAGTCATGCTGAACAATATTACAGGCAGCATAATGTTCTCCACGCTTCTCCAGACCCTTTCACATCTGTCACATGTGCAAAGGGGGGAAACTGCTCTCATCTGTGAAAAGCACAGGGTGCCAGTGGTGGACCTGGCAATTCTGCTGTTCAATAGCTGTTCAATGCCAATCAAGTTCTGTGATGCAGTGAGCACAGGGCCCACTAGAGGATGTCAGGCCCTCAGGCCACCCTCATGAAGTCTGTTTCAGATTTTTGGTCAGAGACATTCACACCAGTAGCTTGCTGGAGGTCATCTTGTAGGGCTCTGGCAGTGCTCATCCTGTTCCTCCCTGCACATAGGAGCAGATACCGGTCCTGCTAATGGGTTAAGGACCTTCTACGGCCTTGTCCAGCTCTCCTAGAATAACTGTCCATCTCCTGGAATCTCCTCCATGATCTTGAGGCTGTGCTGGGAGACGCAGCAAACCTTCTGGCAATGGCACGTATTGATGTGCCATCCTGGAGGAGCTGGACTGCCTGTGCAATCTCTGCAGGGTCCAGGTATTGCCTTATGCTACCAGTAGTGACACTGACCCTAGCCAAATGCAAAACTAGCTAAAAATTTTCTTTGGGGGTGATCTCATTGTTGCCCACCTGTTAAATTCATTAACACAAAAGCAGCTGAAACTGATTAACAACCCCCTCTGCTACTTAACTGACCAGATCAATATCCCAGGAGTTAAATTGACTTGATTCTGTACTCTGATTAAAAAGTGTTACATTAATTCTTTTGAGCAGTGTATATACAACATATATATTTGTGTGTGTGCTTCAGCTTTTTAAAGTGATGTCTGCCAAGTGACATTAACCCCTTCTGTTTTTAGATAGTTAAAGGGTAACTACACTCTCATGAAAAAAAAAATATAGCAAAAAAAAAAAATATATCATGTACAATTGCTGTACAAGCCATGTTGTAAATTAAATGGTATTAAAATTACCTTTCTTTCTCAATCTGCATCCAATGTATCTTTCCATAAAATTCAATGCAATATGGCAGCCTGAAGGCATCCTGAATATTGTTGGCCTACAGAACTTCCCCAGAAATGTAATTTTGGCTCACTGATTTTCCCCGAAGTCTGCATTAAGATACAAGTCAAATTTTAGGCATCCTCTCCAACTTTGGAAGATACTCTCTATGGTTTAAATACTTAAAGGGATACAGACAGTAGAACACTAAGAGTGCACCAGCTGATAATAATAAACCAGACCCTCCCATTCAGAATGAATGTGCTGTACGTCTGGTGAAACAAACAGCTATTTCTTCAGAGAAACAAAAGGTAGGAATCTGCTAGAAAGTTTATTAAAATCCCTTCAATATACAGTATATTGATTACCCAGAGATGATTCCTTTTTCTAAACAAAGTTAGAGTTACTTTTTAAGCTTTTCTTAATACTCTTACTTGATTGCTTACTATAGTTTTATCAAGTGTAGACATTGCTGCTTGCACGTTCAATTTTGAGGGTGTCTCCTTTTCCTCATAAGTTTCAATGGAGACACCCTTTCATGCACACTCCCACGTTTAGGACTACACTTGACCATTGGCATGCTTCGTGTGCCAAAACACACAGGTGCCTCAACATGTAAAAAAACAGCACCCCCACCTCTGTGCCTTCGCCCTGGGAAAGTGATTGACAGTGGCTCTAGTTCTAGGAGACATGCATGCAGGCTACTGCAATGGTTGATGGGACATGTAGTCCCAAAAACTGTTATCATATGACACCTAAGAGAGCACACCACGAGCAGAGGTTATTAGAATCATACATGAACATAACAGTGAATGGAAAAATGTATGAGGTTTTAGAAACACTTAATTTATCTTATCTTTATTTTTACCTGGTGATCTAGACAGTAACACACCTCCTACCGTAGGGTGCCCACGCTCACTCCTGTGGAGAGGGTAGTGTAGCACTACACCCATAGGAGCTGTTTGTTCTTGCCCAGGCTTCCCCCTAGATCTTCACCCACAGCCAAATATACAGCATTTCCCATAGCAAGGTGCACACAACTTCCGCTTGTTGCATGCGCACCACTACAATGATCAGTGTAGGGGTTGTAGTTTTGTTGCTTTTATTTTGTTTTAGAACTGGGATAGGGAAGGGATGTAGTGGGATACTCCAAATTGAATTATTAACAATTGAGGACAGCTTTCTCTAAATAGATCTGTGGGTTTTCTTGGTAGATCTGTGTAGCAGACTATACAAAGAATGGAGTAAAGTCTCTCTGTAGAAATGCAGAACTTAATGAACTGTTGTTCTTCTGGACACCAGTCGGTGTAACCTTTAGCTTACACCCAGCAGTTGACTATGTAGGTCCCGAGGGGGTTAAGCAGCACAAGTATCAGAATCCCTTTAGAACAGTCTGTACTCACAAGGCCCTTGCCATAGGTCACCTTCCTCCATGATACCAGACAGGATCTGTAGACATTCTCCCTCAGTCAGCTCTCCAAAGCACCCTGGGTTTCAGCATTCTGGCCCTCAGGTCACCCACCAAAGGCCTCCTGGCAGCATGAGCCAGGGAAGGCAACTGCCTCTCTGGCTGGAACTCCCTTCTCAGAGGTGGAGGAAGAAGAACCCAGATCACATGTGATCACTGAACATAAATACCAGCACACAAAAGGGCTCTGTAATTGGCTGAGATTGTATTCACATTCATGCTGCTGATCTTCATGGCTCACTCCTGTTCACCCAGAACCTTTCAAGGTCTCCTAGATACAGAGGAGCCAATCACAGCAGCACCAGCACTGTGAGCCACAGGATACCCTCACTAAACAATTGTAGGTTTCTGTTAAGCAGAAAGGCTGCTATGTTTTGCCTATCAGTTTTCTGTTAAGTAGGAGACCACACTATACTAAACGGGACTATATACATCCTAGAAACCTACCTAGGAGGGTGCTACAGTAGTATATGATGGACTAGTATATTTAGAAGGACTAATGCCTAACACACTTTAAGCAATTCCATAACAATTTATTTTCCTTTTAGAATAAAGGTTTTAAATGGTTTTCTAACTTTTGCTGGACAGCTTGGCCTGTTATAGGTGGAAAAAAAGCAGACTTATTGACAGGATCAACAAGGAATACAACTATGTTATGGGGGCACAGAAAAAGAAAAACTGCTGTGTTCATGCTAGTGCAAAAAACAAGAAAAAAGAGGGCACACTGGCCTAGTGCATTATCCCAGGGGAGTTTATTACAAATGTTAAAAACATAAACTCACAAACCAAGGAGAATTACAGCGGTAAAAAGGATTCAATCAACAGTCCCATTGGTGGGTGAGACCTGGATGGGTGATGAGTCAGATGAACACCGTCTGGCAATCCGCACTGGCTTACGCATTTCAAGGGCCTCTTACTCAGAGCCAAGGACATAGGATGTGTTTCATGGACCTTAAACATTCAACTGACCATGACCTGAGAACCATAGGCTCCTCCCTACCTCAAAAATGGGGCCGGCAAACCAAAGAAAGTAGCATGGCCTAATGCCTGCAAGGATGGCTGCAAAAAAACCTGTCTAAAAAGCCCCAATCAAGAGTAGATATTGGAGTACTGTAATCAAAGGAAATTATAATATAAATAAATAATGTATGGTAAATAAGTGACCTAAAAAGTACGAAAAAAATAAATAGTGATAATTTTGAATAATTACTGAAGTGAACCGAATGATGTAAATGTGAAGCTGGTCATATTGATGTTACCAACTGTGATATTTGCTTGTACTTTCAGTAGGAGAGGATGTCCACCATTATCACATTGGCAGATCAAATCCTCACAGACTGAGGGAAAGGATGTGCTGTGTATTTGGGCAGCTTGTGGAATGCACGCTACTGTCAGAAAATAATAAAGCAAATAATACAATTTTGTTCCTACTACACTATGAGAGTCCTTTTTACCTATTTCTGTGGACGTTCTTGAGATGTGATGTGCAGGGGAGTTCCGCTGTGAGAGACAGACATACCCCAGCTTGGATGAGGTTGAAAGCCTATGTGACCATCCCTTGATTGGTGGTCATATCATCTGGTAAGGTGGATTTTCATACACTGTGATGAATTGGTGGAGTGGTTTCTTACCATTTCCATTTGGTGTGAATTTGAAAGGATTCATTTCTTCTGGTTCTGGAAGAACAATCACTTTTCTGTGATGGACTTTGTTGGAGACTTCCAGGCTGGGTCCCTAGGATGCCCTGTACCGCAATTGAACCCAAGATGAGGTACTCATTGCTAAGGGAGGAACCAAGGACAAAGGCTCCTTCACTACTGGGGACTGCTGTCACCTGTGCCCAGTCACCTCAACCTCCCCACTGACTGGCTGCAATATTGCACCTAGAAATATTCTTTGACAAGGACAACACAACCTCTACTGTCCCCCCCCCCACCCCAAAGTGCCCTTGTTATGTGATACACCATGCATGCACCCTTTTGTGAGTGTCCTGAAATAACCACAGACCAGACAGAATTATGAACTTGTGAATATCAAAACTTCTCTTTTATTGAGGGTACTTCATCCATTATATCTTCGCATTACAACACAACTCTCATTAACATTGTTCCACATTCAGTAATCCTTTCTAACTTCTGGTGCCATCTGGTATCCCCTAGTCCATATTAGCTCATACCTCAATATGTAGAAGCCTATAATGTCCACAATGACCATGTCCTGGAAATGCCAACTGGGTTCCTACAAAGAGGAGAAATATTAGGCAAAGTTCAATTACATAGCAAGCTCTGACCCCAAAACTGCTCTTCCCTTGTACTTATCTGTCTCCAATAGGGGGCAGCACCATAAACACCCAGGAAAATGGCAGCATACTTAATCCTTCCTACCACAGAGGCACCAGTCAAAGACACAGTATGGCAGACAACACAGAATAAAGCATCTGAATAAAACAAGAACACATAATACAATAAAACATTTTAAGTCACCTTACTACAACCTTATGTTAAATTACCTAATATTATAGTTGCCAGGGTCTCCTGAACTGATATCTCTGATTTAGATTGTTGAGGTCTGAACACCCGCCAAGGCAGTTATGAGTGAGAACACCCACAAGTACATAGGATTACTCATGACAACTAGGTAGGAGAGAACAGAACCAGGAACTATGGCAGAGGGACCCTATGGAGTCCCCAAGAGATGCCAGGGTGTGCCTTAGTCCACCAGATATCAAATATAATTAACATAGTTTAAAAATAATATGTTGTAAGAATGAACAAACAAGAACAATTTCCTTCTCATGCTTTAAATTCATAAAAAAGTTTCATCTTATGTGAAAGGTCACCCGATCTGACCTTTTTCCCAAACAGACACCTAATCCATCAAGATCAACAGTTGCCTGGATGTTAATGAGCTCCTAATTAGGAATTAACAATCCATATTAATTTCACAGAATGATTTTTGAATACAGTAAAACAAGAACATGTGAAACTTAACTAATCTTGTATGCTGACAGCATTCAGCCATATATAAACATATGACCTTGGCTAGGCTAATAATAGAAGAACCCCCCCCAACCCTCATCTAAATCTTTAGTGTAATAACAATCTTTTTACATTTTACACAGGCATTCTTTAATGATCCAGTTTGCTTGTTTATAATCCTCAAAAAGGAAGATAATGCTATTGTTGTTTTTTTTTTTTTAGTTTGTTGCGCTCTATGGACCTCATTAGCAAGGCTAGAAAAAGAAAAAACAGGGGGCGATATAATAATTCATTGTCTACATTAGTCCTGATCAACACTTTGTAAGATCAATGAGAAAAAGCCAAACAGCTCCATAAAAGGCTACAGCTATGAATTGTGAATGAACCTCGGATAACCACAGTTTATTTACCTGGAACAGGTCCAGCTGTTGAATGTTGTATATTTATGTTAGTGGAACCCTATTGATTAGTAAAATAAAATTGTTTTAATAAGTGAATTCCCTGATCAGTAGGGACCTGTTAGCTTTCTAACGAAAATGGAAATGTGATCACATGACTTTGCTTATTAGAGTTAATCTTTGTGGAATATTTATTTTTGATTGGATCTTTATGATTCATTATATCATGCTGGCTTGAAGCACATGAAGCATAAACAATGTTAATACTTCGCTCATTAGTGTGTCATCAGCTATTTTAAATTAATAATGGTATGCTCATTAGTAAACATATTGAATCAAAATCTACACACTCAAAAACATAAATTAAAACATATACTTAGAAAACCTCAGCTCTTAAAACTCTTCTTACTAATTAGTGGGTTTAAGGTGGTAAAAAAAAAAAATATTTGAAAACAAATGAAAAGAACAGATAAAATAACCATAACTTAAAACATATTAATCTATCTATCTATCTATCTATCTATCTATCTATCTATCTATCTATCTATTATCTTTTTGTGACATGTATCAGTAATATAAAAATAGCTACTCTGCCCGAAGTTGACCAATGGCACAGGAGATCTAAAGATTCAGAAAAGAGCAGAGTTTATCCAAACACCTTGGCACTAGCAATCTATCTATCTATCTATCTATCTATCTATCTATCTATCTATCTATCTATCTATCTATCTATCTATCTATCTATCTATCTATCTGTCTGTCTGTCTGTCTGTCTATCTGTCTGTCTGTCTGTCTGTCTGTCTGTCTGTCTGTCTATCTATCTATCTATCTATCTATCTATCTATCTATCTATCTATCTATCTATCTATTTGTGACATGTATCAGCATTATAAAAATAGAGCCAGCTACTCTGCCTGAAGTTGACCAATGGCACAGGAGATCTAAAGATTCAGAAAAGAGCAGAGTTTATCCAAACACCTTGGCACTCGTAATTTGGGCTCAGGCCTCAGATTTCTGAACTCTAGATGTAATGGGATTAATTTACTAAAGGCCCATATGCTCTTCACTTTGCAAGGGATGTTGCTCTTTGCAAGATAATTCTCCCAAGAGTTTAATGAATGTTATGAAGCTCTGCTGACTTCCATCATCCAATCATATGCAAGCAAAGATACTGTTTTTTTTTTTCCTTGCACATGATTGGATATTCTTAGTAAAGTGAAATTTCACCACATTCACTAAGCTCTGGGGAAAAAAACACTTGCACAGTGCAGCTTCCCTTGCAAAACGAACAGCCTATTTACCTTTTGTAACGCAATCCCAATATAATAACCCTGCAATTTAGAAAAAGTGAGTATTCAGAGTTTTCTTCAGTGATAGGAATGGGTCTTGCTATAAAGAGACTAGAAGGAGATTCAAAGTGTATTTCTACTTTTGCACCAAAATTGGGGTATCACCTAAGGTACCCAATACACTGGATAGCCAATAAAATGCAGAAGAAATTTGTGAATTTCAACCCAAAATATATTAGCTACATGTAGGTAGGTGCAGTTTATCCTCCATTCTACAAGTGACTTTGTGTTTCTGTGTCACTGTGCAGATGAAGTGGAGGCCTATCAACTAAGGTATCCAATACACTGGGCAACCCATAAAAGCCAGTAGAATTGTATGAATTTGATTCCAAAACATATTAGCTACATGTAGGTAGGTGCAGTTTATCCTCCATTCTGCAGGTGGTGTTGTCTTGCTGTGTCACTGTGCAGATAGACTGGAGGTGGGAAAATACATTGCTCCTTTACAGACTCCACAGGTGTCACTAGGGGAGCAGTGGTCCATTTGGGCACTGTAACACCGAGTGACCTTTGGTGACCATCTTTGGTATGGGCATTACTAATAAAAAGCAGTGCCCTGCTGTATTTGGTGAGCATTTGCATGTGGCTAGAGTAGGGAGAGGAATCACGCTTGTCAGGGTCAGTGAATTAGCCTTAGGCAAAGGTTCAAGAAGGACAAGATTAGGGACACCATTGTATGCACTACAATTCGCTGGTCTCCAGAATTACTGCATAGAACCTATACCACTTCCTCATGTACCGCTTCCTCAAGAACCACCAGACAACTATCCCTCTTGCAGATGCTGCTTCAGTAATGTAGGCTTTGCCTGTGTAATGTTTTGTGGTGCTGAAGTTATATTGTTGTACTGCCAGCATTACAGTGACTTCCACTATCAGGATTTCTACACCTGTACTGTCAGTGTTACTGAGTACTGGGAACTGTTACCTCATGTTCTGGTGCAGTTGCTATAGCCATATTGCTAGTGCCTCCTGCTGTGTTATCTATTTTACTTGCAAATTATCAATACAATAACTGGTCAACCCTTTTCTGGACTTTGCGTGTTGTCCCCTCAACTTGGGTACCAACCTCCTGACCCCACCCAAATGCTAGGAATAAGTTAAGCCTTATGGATAAGGTAAGTTTGAATTTGGTGTTCCTTTGTACACAAGGTTAATGTAGCTGGAGCCTACAGACATTTCTCCCAGTCCTTCTCCCCCAAATCTGCAAGATGACTTTATTAAGTTTCATATGATTTTTTGCATCCACTAGCCATCTGTAAAGATCTCCTATTAAACCTTTTCTTTATCCATTTTTTTAAATTTTTGTGCTAACTTATTTTCTTTAGGACTAATAAATGTGTATATATTTTATTTGGAGGTCTTATTAAACCTGGTGTTGAGTTTTAACTGCTTTGTTGAAATAGTCTGTTAATTGCAGACTTCTATTACTGAAGCTTAGGTAACATAAAAAGCTCAAATAAATCAGAGAAATAATTCAACCACACATCGCACTATACTGCTACTTATGCATTTTCAGTTACAGTGAGATAGTCTGAAAGATATGTTTTAAAATAGGAGTCTCCAAACTTTCTAAACAAAGGGCCAGATAACTGGTCTTCAGACTTTAGGAGGAATGGGCTGTGGCCAGTGGGACTAAAATAATGCCCCAGTGCCTATGGAACTAAAAACAAAAACCCTAGCTTGGTGGTCAGCGGGAGTAAAAAGAAAAAAGTTACATAGCACCTGTGGTCAGTAGGAGGAGAAATAGTGTCTCATCATTGGTTTCAGTGGAAGGGATAGGACCCCATCATTAGTATCAATGGGAAGAATAGTGCCCCATCATTTGTGTCAGTGGAAGGGTTAGTGCCCTATTGTTAGTATCACTGGAAGGATTGGTGCCCCATCATTGGTATTAATGGAAGAAATAGAGCCCCATCATTGGTATCAGTGGGAGGAATAGCTCCCTATGGTTGGTGTCAGTGGGAGGAATAGTATTCCATAATTTATATTAATGGGGAGAATCATGCCTCATTGTTGGTGCCAGTGAAGGAAATGGTGCCCCAACATTGATGTCAGTGGAGGGAATGTTGCTTCACTGTTGGTGTCAATGGAAGGAATAAGAAGACTAGATAAAGGCAAGTAAAGAACCATATTTATTCCAGGTACGTATATAGCGCTGTCAATTTACGCAGCGCTTTACATATATATTGTACATTCACATCAGTCCCTAACCCTCAAGGGGCATACAATCTAAGGTATATCTGGCCCAAGAACTGAAGTTTGGAGACCACCATGCTATATTATCAGTGTCAAGAGTAATCTTGATTACCTTTTTTCTGGTAACCTTTTTATATGTAAAATGATTGTTTTATATAAATTGTAAAACATTTTTTTTACTTATTACATTGACCCCAAACCATAATTGTTTTCTTTATTTTCCATCTTCTAGCTGACAGCTCTTATATGTTCCATTTTCCTAACTCTAAAAATTCTAGGGCAAATAAAATGCACACATCACATTTTCCTTTTCGTTTGTCTCCCTCTTATTGTTAGTATATGAAGATTTATAAAAAAAAATACAATTTGTAATGTTCACTAAGATAAAAAAATATATATGGTAAAAACAATCTAGATAATTTAGGGATTATAATGATGTTTTTGTATACATTAAGTGCAAACAAACTCTGATATTCACACCTCTGGTTAATATAGTGATCCAATTAACTAGTATATCCACATGTTCATATGTCACATCAAAACAAATATTTCTACAAATATTTCTAATATTTAAATGAAATATGCTTTTATGTTGCCCTATTAACAACATATCGATCTATGATGCATCAGAGATGCATCATTTTTTTTTAGTCAATACAAATTATAGAGGCAATATTATCAGAATATTTTTTTTAGTAGTTAAAGTGTTGTACATTTTGATGTATGCTGTGTATAGTTTAACAATTTGATAAATGTTTTTTCCATATTTCTTCTCAGTTTCTTAAGTATGGAAAATATTGCTATGGTATCAATCATTAATTGTACATTCTTGTCAAAATATATCTATAATTTAAATTTATGTTTAACTTCTGCTGCAACCTGTCCATTTATAATCCATAAGGGCAGACACATACATGTTTTCTTTATATGGCTCTATAAATTGCCTGGGGCAACCTGTTTCCCGATATCATTTACTTGCCAGCAATGGTCTCTTTATTCAGTAAAATATAATTTTTACCAACAATGGTATGATACATTTGCACACAACTTAAAATTAACCTGTGCGCAGACTATGCAAATCAGTTTACATTTTCTGAACAAGCAATAAAAGCATCTAAAAAAAGTCCTCTGTAGCTCTAGATATTGTAGTGAAACAACAGAAGCATTTAAACCCTAGCTCCTCTTACTTTATCTTCTTTGGCAGCAAGGATTTGGCAGCCTGCCAGCCTTCTAATATAAACAAACAGCAGGTTAGACTTTTTGAGGATGAATTACTTCAGAGGGCCTGCAGCTAGACAGGTCAGTGAGTAAGCTCTTTCACTACTTGTTAAGGAATATGGATGACTGAATCTGCCTTGGTTTAATTCACAGAAGTTTATGAAATTCCACAAAACCTACACTTAGCACTCAATCCCAATAAAGCCTTTGGGCGGGGGGGAAGGGTTAATCCTGTTATTAGATTCTGGCTATTTTTTGGGACTAATAGGCAAATGGCTGTCAAAACGGGCATGGGAAGCTGAAGATTGCTCCGGGGAGTCTGTGCCAATGCCAAAAATAGAAAACAAAATTGTACAATGAGGACAGAGTCCAGTTATTGTGGTGATGTTGAAAATATAAACTGCTCAAATTACAGTCTTGAGGGATGATTTAAAGCTGTATGTTGTATTTCAGATCCACCATGGTCTAAAGGGACATTATCCTTCAATGTGTACTTAGGTGGCAGATTTTTGATTGAGGCATTACAGACAGCAACAGCACAATGATCAATTTTCTTTATATTGATATCAGCTAAAAAATCTATTTCAGCTGGCTTGACTATCACGAATAGTAGACCAAAAATATTGTAATTTTTGGCCGAAAAAAAAAGGCTGCATTGCTGATGCACCCTATTCCTTCTCCTTTATTAATCCCACTTGGACCATTGAAACAGATTAGATATGGACCTAGTGGAATTACTTGAGTCCTCCTATTCTGGCTTGCTGCAGGAGCTGCCACAAGCAAAGGTTGCAGGGAAGATTATAGCTATGTTCAGGTATTCTATCTCTGTTTGGCCTCCCTGTATAATTATCTATCTATCTATCTATCTATCTATCTATCTATCTATCTATCTATCCTGAACTATTTATCTTATCTTGATCTTAATTACACTGTTCAACAGGTAAAATGTTTTGGGCATAAAATTAGCTAATCTTACATAATTTTGGGGTGCTGAAAACGAAAATGACCCTAAAAAATGTTGATTGGCTCTAGTTTCCATGATATATTCACCCATCTAATGACGTAAGCCATTCAAAATTATGATGCAACTTCAGCTGCATATTGCGCAATTGATACTGGTGACCAATAGAAAATTGCATGTATACTGAGATGATGCAATATTAGCCTTTAATTGCATCACTTCACTGCATAAAAGCTGCAGTATCTGTAGCTGATTGTAGTTCGACAGCGTCTTTACATTTCGTTTTATGCTTATATAGGCTACTCAGTAATGCCTCGAACTTGTGTGAATAAAGCAGATAATTTCTGCTATATCTGCGGTGAAATAACTTTTATCTCACAAAAAAGGAGGATAACAGGAATGATTAAGAAAGCCTACAACTTGTATTTTGGCTGCAAGATAGGAGACCAGGACAAGAGCTGGGCACCACATATATGCTGCAATTCTTGTGGGACGGCACTGGAGCAATGGTTGAATGGAAAAAAGGCATCTATGCCTTTCGCTGTGCCAATGATTTGGAGAGAGCCAACAGATCATGTTAGTAATTGTTACTTTTGTATGGTGCCTCCAATTGTAAAAGGGCTAAATAAGAAGAAAAAGTTATCTGTGCACTATCCAAATATTCCATCGGCAATACGTCCAGTTCCTCATGGAGAGGGGCTACCAATTCCTAAAGCACCAGAATCCTTCGTGGTTGAGTCAAGTGAGGAAGAACCTGAAGCGTGTAGTCACGTGCAGTTGTAAGAGATAGCCCTTTCCTCGAATACAAGAGAAAAGCCAAGAGAAGCAAAACCGACACAAACTGAAGACAAAACTAGTGAGAATCCTAAGTATTAAAATGATTCAACTTAGCTTATGGCTATAATTTTTCTTGGTAATCCTATGCAATATATTATGCCATTTAGGCTTTGTTATGTAGTCAATATCACTTGCTTTATATTTGTGGAAAGACATCTATCTATATAATTATTGTGCATTACGTAGTCATTACGCCTATAGTAGAAAACTTTCCGTTTACAGAAAAACTAGAGCAAATTGACAAATTTCATTGTTATATTTGAACTCAGAATGTGAAATTCATTAAGAAATGGATCCTTTTGTTTCCAAAACTGGCAAAAAATAAAAATTTGTTGAACAGTGTTATCAATCCACTTGGATCCCACCCAATATCTATATCACATCAGCCCCCCTTCAAACTGTCTACACCCAGAGCAGATGGCATTATTGGAGTGCTTTCTTTCTGTCTTGTTGCATGCTGATCCATAAATATTTCTCCTTTTATTCTTGTAGGAGGACTGCCAGTGACAAGGAACGGTGGGATTAAAGCCTGTAATTGACAGGTGGTTGGACTGCACGCCCAGAGGACAGGCACATTTGCAGTTACTCTACTTCCAAAGCATACTATTTTGTCTCCCAGGCATTCAGAAGCCAGTTGTATAATTTATTATTCATTTATTTCATTATAGTTAGGATACCGGATGTATAGTTACAAGGGGGAAACCTATGACCAAAGGCTGCCCACCCTTCCAAAACAAAGGAGTAAGGGCAGGCAGAAGCAAACGTAAAGGGAAAAAAATCTACAGTCAGGGAGAAGAGCAGGTAGCAGGAAACATTAGGCAAGAATCCTATAACCATAGGATGTTCACTTTTCCTCAAATAAGGACCATCCAAAAAAAAAAAAATTACAGACAATCCTAGGTAATAAAGGGTTAGATTTTTTTACTTGAAAGTTCCTATGTTTAACCCTTCAGATATGTGGGCATCGTACAATAATTTCAGTCAACTCCAGAGTTAAACAATAAAAGGAATTTACTTGGTTTAAAGATGTATTACAGATGATAAAAAATAGATACATACAGCATATTCAATCCAGGGGAGGTTCGCAACTTCTTCCTTTTAAGTTCCTGGAGGCGATAGTTATTGATTCATACTTTTCAATTGTTTTGAATCTAACTCCAAATGGCTCTTTGTCTTTCAGCTATATATATGTAGTAGTTAGTAGTCCAAAAACTAGTCAAAACTGGTTTGAGCCACACCATAGAATAGGAAAGGCCAGAGGTTTCCAACTTCCCACATACTAATGAAACCATGTGTCTCAGTATACATGAGGCCATATGCTTCAGTATCCATTAGACATATTTTATATATATATATATATATATATATATATATATATATATATATATATGAAGGTGATTACACTAACATAATTGATAACATTAAAATATTACTAAGTTTCTTGTAAATCCGTAACTATTAAAGACCTGCACTACAACCTAAAATGAGAGTTAGAGGTGCTGCCACATGGAAGCAGGAAGTAGTAGAGGCCAAGCATTGCTGATGATGTATTCTTCCTCCTCTTTTTCCTCTTTCTCCTACCCCTCTTCCACCTCCTCTGCCCTCTACTCCTCCTCCCCTTTGACTGAAATGATGAGCTGCGATAAGGCTCAGATTAGAGACTCAATACCTCTTTGTTCTATTTAGAGCACAAACTGTGTGGCCTAATACATGAGATCACTCACATATGCATTGCAGCTCCTCCCATATTTAACGCAAAGTTCCTAGCATGAGTGATCCCACATTGACATAATACTAATAGCTATCTATTTTTTTTTACATTTTCAATATTAACATATTTTCTTGTAATGCCTTCCCTTCCCTAATCAAGCAAAAACACAGGTAAGGTGATTCAAACTGAGTAAAATATTGGCAGTTGGAAAAGATATATGAAGAAAGAGTCTTTTTTCAGGGATAAAAAGGGAAGGGCGGGCAGCAGCAAACATTAGGCATACAATCCTACAGCCATAAGCTGCCCACCCTTACCCAGAGTGAAGCCTTGATACTCAAAGCAGAAATTCCCAACATCCTCCCCACCATCTCCAGTAACCGTTTTGCCATATATAATAGAAAAAATGGACTACTGGTTGTCAAAGATGTACCATTGGTTGGAAGTGGTCCCGTATGTGCTATTGCAACAACTCATGCACTGCCCTTCCTCTGATTATTGTAGAAAACAAACCTGCCTTATGTTTGCACACTTTTGGCTATTCTGCCTGGATAAGTTAAATGTCCTCCTTGCTATTGGTCAATTTTTTTAGGGCCACTGGGACAGTGCGCTTTTATTTTCAGTGTAACAAAACCGCTGATTTGAGTCTAAGCCCTTTTTCTTCTTCATACTGCTCACAAAACTGTCCTACTTCTGGTCATTTTTTTCTCAAGTGTCTCTGAGATGAGACACTTGAATTTCTAGTATACCCACATTGTTTGTGTTTTTACATTTTAGCCTATTCTACCTGGTCATGGTTACAGTATATACAGTCCTGCTGCTTTTACAAATTCCTAATGCCTAAGGGCTCTAGCTCTTATATCTTTATGACGTTAGGTGTATGGGGATGTAGCAGGGGGTTAGGGTGCATCTAGGGTGAAGGTGTGCTGTGTTTTGAGTGTATAGTTTTTTCACATTTTTTTGTGTGTAGCAAAAAAAGCAGCTTGTGTATGGACTGTCAGCAACAACTTTCTAACGCACTCTAATCAACCTAAACTAAAAAGTATGCTCTAAAAAATAAACAAATAAAATACTTAAAATTATAGAAAAAGCAATAGGTTGTTGACAATTGAAAAGTTATAAATCAGTTGTATCAGACAGCTACTGGTCCTTAAAAGGATTTTTGGGTTTACAGATCTGTGACCAGGGCCAGCCCACATAAGAGAATATACCCCAGCAATGTAATTCCAAGAACACATATATAGCTTGGTAAAAAAGATGTAAACCAAACCACTAAAATCTAATTTTACAAAATCAATGCTAAAACCCTGTCTTCCAAAATCTCCTGCCTATAAATCACTATGTCACAGGCTTTTCCAGAGGAAACTATAGGCTGCTGTGTTGGTGCACATTGCCACATTTCACCATTGTCACCATCTAAAAAAAACCTGTAGGCCTGTGAAAAAAAAAACCATAAAAAATATGCCCTGTGAAAAAAGAAGCCTGTTATCACTGTAGTGGATGTGAATGGGGACATGCTGTAAAGAGACTGCAGGAAATCGGCAGCATTGTGATGTACCAAAAGATAGGAAAGGTAAAACTAACCACCAATTCTCTAAGATACACACCATATTGATGACATTCAGCAAGGGTTTACATCTAATTTAACAGACTTGACAGTGGCTACAAGCCCTACATTAATCTCTCCCAATGAATTTACTGACCCAAGTTTAAAGACCAAGCAGTGCATTATGATTACAAAGAACGAGGTATATTTGCAGAGACCTTAAAATTCAATTGGATCTTTTGCAAGCCCAGTTTACTGGAAAAACCTCATCCCTGTTAAAAATATGCATACACCTTCTCGTCCATAGTATTTTGCATTTAGCATGAAACCTAGCTGTGGCTAGGTCCATTTTGTGGAATAAACAAATAACTGTGGATCTCAATTCTCAGGAGTAACATCTTTCTTAAAGCCTTATGTGGGGAGGTGGAATACATGCCACCACAAGGAAATCTCACCACCATAGTTTCTGAGAAATAAAAGAAACAATTGAGTACTGTGATACTTTTTTTATTTGCACTAACATACAATTTTGAGGACAAGCTTTTGGGGAAACAGCTTTGTTTATTATGACCTCTTATTACACTACTTTGGGTTTTGTTTACAAAAACTGATAGGGAACAAAATAATATAGGACAAACGGGTTTCAGAAGTAAATTTTTTAGGTTACATTAGAAAGGGAAAACCAGGCCCCTGAATCTCCACATCTCCAGTTTTTATAACATTTTATCTCTTAACCTACATAAAGGGAACAAGATAAGATCAAATTGGTCCTGCCAATAGGGAAACTGAATCACAGAATGCAATATAAGGGTCAAAAGGATTACATTTATCAGTGAAGACCATCATAAGAATTCTCAAAGATGTGACTTTCCTTATCAGTGATAATCAAATATTGCAAATTACATGTTATATTCAGGCTAGCGCTTTGATTTTCATCAGTCTTAAATCTTTGATCCCATGTGTGCCTTTGGCAAGCACAGGAAATGAAGAGGTATCTGCTTTTCCTATAGCTATGCTATGTTGACATCTAAAATTAAGTGATCCCATTATGGACCCTGAAAGGAATTAACAAGACTCCATCAAGATGGCTTTAAAGATTGCTTCCTATAATAGTTTCACGGGTGCTGTTCTTGGCAGCAAACACAGTAATAGTCTTTAAGCAGTTTCCAATTTTGCCTTTGTTCTGCAATACATTATGATTTCTTTTGCAGTGTAGAGAATAATACCTACTCCATAGGTCTATTTTCTTCTATTGGACAACAAATTGCACTAATCAGGACATTTACACCTACTAATGTCTCCTAACGCCACATTTTCTACGATGTTGACTCCATCACCATCTTGTCTTTGAACAGCAGAAAAGTTTATTTCACTCCCTTGCTGTCCTAGTTTTGGTGTCTTTGAATTTCTTTCTTAAGAACAGGACCTTGAATGACACTTCCTTCATCATATTTCAAAAATGTTTATGCAGATTTCTACTCAACAGCTGATAAACTCAACAAAATGGACACTTTAGCCAATATATAATAGATAATGGACATTAAAAGGCACAATCATCAATTTGATTAAGTGTTTTTTTCCAAAAAAATTACATTTTGATCCTTTGCCAATGCTATGAAGAGTATTAAATTGAAATTGTCAATCATAATAAAAATGCTAATTACCCAAAGTTTCATTGTAAAATACACTAACCTTTATTTAAAAAAAATAGAAGTATATTTTCTGAAGATTGAAAACAAATATTTTCTTTGAAAAATCTTGCTGAACCCTACAAATAATAACGTGATGAATTCTTGCTAAATTAAGTTTTGCATATTTTTTTTTAATTAACTGATAAAGAGTTCATTTGGAATATTTACCAGTTGAGCATAATCCCTTTCACTAGCTAAATACTGAAATTAAAGTACAATGCAAGAGTACAACTGAGATACAGAACATTGTCACCTTAAAATAGGAAGTGTCTCAACAAGGATCTTCATAGCAGGATCATCAGGTCCAATCACATAAATCTCAGTTTTAACACATTAATGTAATTTCAAAAGTAATTTTCAATATTTTTAAATCTGCAGCCCTAATTAAAATGACACCTGGTTATCCTGCAATGAAGATCCTTGTTGAGACACTTCCTGTTTTAAGGTGACAATGTTCTGTCTCCTTGGTTGTAATTCTGCGTTGTCCCTCGGTCACATTGGGGTTGATTTACTAAAACTGGTGAGCGTACAATCTGGTGCAGCTCTGTATAGAAACCAATTAGCTTCCAGGTTTTTATTGCTAACACTTAATTGAACAAGTTAGAAGCTGATTGGATACCCGGCACAGCTGCACCAAGTTTTGCACTTTTACGTTTTAGTAAATTAACCCCATTGCCTTCTGATGGAGACTATCAGTGGCCTTTTTATCAACCATTATTTAGGTATAGTCTACTGTTGTCACCATCAGGAAATCCACCCTAAGAAATGCCATACAGTCATTGCCTTGGGATCCTGCCATGAAGGCCCTTGTTGAGGTGCTTCTTATTAGTCACACTGTTCTGTCTGTGTATCCAAGTTATACCCCTGCATTGTCCTCCTGTCACATTGGCTTCTATTGGAGATTAGCAGTGGTTGTCCCAACAACAATTTTGTAGGCATGATCTACTGTTGTCATACCAGGAGACAAAAGGAGAGAGGGGTGTAAAATTACTTTATTCATTGAAGCAGTTAAAAACAGTAAATATTTCACTGATAAGTATAGGAGAGGGGGTAGGCATGTCACTGTGTAAGAGAAAGAACTTGCAACAAGTGATCAAGCAGAACTGGCTGCAGCAGCCACCACCACTGCCAAAAAAATGCTGATGTTGCTGGCTACACAGGATGCCTCTACACAGGATCACCACTCGGAACTCTTCCTGCTTGTGTCTGTTCACATGGAGTGATAGAATATGTGTTTCAAGAAGCAAATCCTCCCCTTTATCAGTCTCCTGAGAAATACCATGCAGTCATCGCTGGATTACATTCAGGTAGACAAGTAATAGCAAGACTGCAGGAAACCTATCATACATTTCAGGCTTACATTTACTTTAAAGTCAGTGGCCACCATTTTCCTGGTCACCCATTGATGTTTAAACGTATTATATTTATAATGGTTTAATAAATGGTAATGTGGCTGCATTCTTAAAGTAAACTGTCATGGGTAAAATAGAATAATGGGATAGCTCCTAATAGACAAGATTGCATTTTTGTATGGGTGTCAGCCACTCCCATTCTTTAATGTAATCTCTTTGATATCAGAAACCAGTACTTTTTTTTAAATATCAGTGGAAAAAATACCTCATCTACCTCAGTGCTAAACAAAATCCCCAAAAACAGTGTGCATTCTTCTCTTGAAGAATTTGCCATAGCAATGAAATGCGTTGGGGGCAGAGCCACAAGAAGGAGCAGAAACAACCCAGTACTGGAGATCAGTAACTGGCTTTTTACACAGAGTGGCTGGTGGCTAATTGAGGTGCAGAGCAGCAGAGTGGGTTGCCTGCTAAATGTGGGAAATGTTTGGTCTATGTGCTTTTGCAATGCTGCCCTATGTGAGTACATTATTGTGCTTTTCGTAACTATAGAGTTGAAACTTACTACACAATATGAAATTCCTTTCTTTGGTAGTGTGTCCAGCTGCGAGTGTGGGGCAAACCCCTCCGCAATCAGCAACTCCCTCCAGCATGCCATGAGGAGGCCCTAAATGTGGGTCCTTCTTATTCCAGGGGCCAGCTTACAGAATGAGGCGAACCATAAGATGCCATTAGTCCATTGTGCTAGGATTGTTGGTATAAACCACCTAAGGTGGAGATTGATTACTGTATTTGGAGTCAAGAAGGAATATTTGTCCCTGTCTCAAACCCAATTGGTACAAAATGTCTCTTTGGTGTTACTTTGTCTTCCTTTAGATCTGCAGATGAATGATTCTGAAAGCAGATCATGCAATCCTTACCTTTACATCTTAGACTCTCAGAGGACTGAGTATAAGAACCATTACTATGACTATACTGATGCACCTAAAGGACAATTCCACCCAAAATCTATTATTCAGTGACCTGTGGTGGTATTTAGTGGCAAATCCTCTTTATCCCCACCTACTGCCAAGTCATTATATTAATAAATAATGCTGTGACTTCCCTGCAATGGATTCCCCATGAAGCAGAGTAGTGAAGACTAAATTTGAAAAACATTAACATAGTATGCTGGGATTTATTTGCAACAATCAAATCTACTATATACAGTAAAGAGCAGCAGTTTGTGTCCAATGTATTATTAGAGCCATATCTGGTGCCAAATTCCACCTTCATAGTGATATTAAAGTGGAGTTCCAGCCCCCCCCCCCAAAAAAAAAAAAAAAAATTAAGAGTCAGCAGCTACAAATACTTACAAATACAAACACTTGCCTGTCCAGGAATCCAGTGGTGTCCTCACTCTAAGCCGATTCTTCAATGAGCTGTCGAGTGCTGGTGCTGCCATCTTAACTAAGGGAAACCAACAGTGAAGCCTTGTGGCTTCACAGCTAGTTTCCTACTGAGTATGCACAAAGCATGCTGCACTTTGTGAATGGACTGCAGTCCTCAGGGACCTGTTGAGTGCCCAGAGGGCTGGGGGGGGGGGGGTCATGGCAAACTAAGCTGGAAGTGGGAGCCGGTACCTATCAAAACCAGGTACCCACTTCCCCCTTCCCCCCAAAAGGTGCCAAATGTAGCAACGGAGGAGGGTGGAGGAGGCAAATAAATGGAGCTTCCACATTTGGATGAAACTCCACTTTAAGTGTCAAATTTAGTAAGTACAGAACATCTTTATATAGATAGGTCAATATACAGCCAGTGGATATATATCCTAAAGCAACAATATAGAAATTGAATGTACATTTTATATAAAAAAATAAATAAAAATACCGAATAGCAGGGCTAAAAATAATTCAGCTTTTTGTGAGACAATATTTTGGCTTTCTAGCATATTGAACATTTTGTTACAGCTTGTAAACTCACACTTTTTACCATTCTACTACTTTTTATCATGAAAAATCTTTTAGTTGCTAAAAAAAATTCCTATCCACTTCATTTTTAGAGCATTATTCTGTAGCTCCAAGTGAAACATATTCATTAATTGCTTTTGTGTTGTAAAGAGCCGCAGAGTGGAACTTAGCAAATGAAAGCCAATTACTCTTTCTGTTTTTGTGTATATGTAATGCATTATTCTGTAGGGTGATATTTCAGCTCTTGTATTGTATACAAATTTTTAGAAAGAAGACTCTGTTTTTAATCCCCTTTCACTTTTGCAGTGTATTTTTTCATTAGTATACAATTTACATATAGGTCTCTTTGGGATCTAAACTCATAGAGGAAAAAAAAGCCCTTTATATGCATAAATAAAAAATGTGCATTTTATTTCTCGATGTACCGCTAGGGGCTTGCCTCTTATTTATTGTGTGGCAAGAATATTGAATCTGAAAAAGCAATTTAAACAGAGCTGACATGTAAATCAAAATTTATTTACAAGGGATATGCTGAAATATTACTCAGAAGAATATATTTTAATAAACCAGAAATCAATATTTTATTAATTTTGGGTTGTAATTTATCCATTATTTGTAGATACTATATATGCATATGTATCATCTGATGACAGAACAAAAGTCCTGCTGCTGAAAAAATGCAAGTAGTTAGACTTTTTTGCCCATTCTCTATTTCCAAAAAACTTTTGAACAATGCTCCTCACAATTCCCATATGTACACTGGTTTGTGGCTTCTTTAGATATACAGACATTCAGTTAATCATTGAGGCCTAATTCAATAACATACACTGAAACATAGGAGACTAGTAACATGCACCAATTGTATTCTGAAAGCTGTCTTCTTTATTGAATGATTGGCATGGGCATTTATAATTGAATAGAAAATGTGCAAGCTATGCAGTCTTTGGTTATTGGTCAGATGTTGATGACAGTTAATGATGACTTTGAAGGACTTATGCACTATGTTTGATGATTCTGAATATCTTAATGTATCCCTTTATGATTCAATGTCCCAAGACTTGGCAGTGATCCTCGCAGTCACTAGTTTCAACACTCAGATGCTCAAATTGCATACATGTGCATTAAACATAAAGAGAAGTAAAGGTAAAGGTTAGCTTTAGAAGCTATCTTAAATCACTGTAAAATTATCAGTAGCCATTTTAAAATGTACATCTTTCCACCTTAACTGCATGGCCTATGAACATTGTGCATCACAACTCATTCTGGAAATAGAGCTGGATGTTGGGGACAAAATAACTTCACTAACAGTGGATTACATCATCATTGGTCATCCAAAGGCAGAAGAGGAGCACCACAGGACTCAAAAGAAGCACCAGGATAGAAGGAGGGCCTGTTACCTCATAAGGAGGGCCTACCTAGAGCCAAGTGTGCACGTTTGTCAAGAGATTTCCAACCAATTTTTGCCAGGGCAGACCTACCCAATAGAAACACTGACCACAATAAACACATGACAAATTCTCTTTGCTTTACCAGTGTATCCAAAACCAATTATAAAGTTTTGACGGGAGTTGAGCCAAAGGTAGTAGACACCCAACAATGGCTCCGTTCAGGATCTAAACTTAGAAGAAGCAGAAAAAGGAAAATGTTAGAAATACTTGGCTCTTTGGGTCAAAGCCAGCCCCCTTTAATTCAGTTTTGTGCAAGTTATTATGGCTTAATGCAATAGATATGGGGGGATAAAAAAGATGTGCAGGAGGGATTTTATATTTTAAGAATTCCTTTTGTCATTTCTCAGATGTTATTTGAGATAACTTGTGTATAGGGATGTCAGAGAAAGGCATGGCTTCGTGTTTTTAACTGATCAATTAGTATAATGTATGCAAACAGCTATTACTTAGATATAACAATTACTATTTTGGGCCACAATAGATGTGCCTATTTTTTATCATGAAAACTTACAGGCACCCTGTAAAATATTTGATTAATGTTTGACTTTAAAGCAGGTGCAAGTTCTATATTCACTCCGTTGAAGAGCTGCAACTGCCAATGGTATCTGGCACTCCCCCTTACATTCTGAGGATCCTCCTGCTGCTGCTATGTGACTACTGTGCCCTATAATTATGTAGTGTCTGTCAACAAAACCAAAGTGTATAGCTGAGTATTGGGCACCTGACACACCTGGAAACAATGGATACCAGTGTCAATCATAGCTCTTCAAGACAATGAAGACTCACTACCTAATTGAAGAGTAATATTTTAAATGTATTGTATGCATCAATAGGGACACGTTAAATGTCTCTACCATGGTTATATTCTCTAGAGTCAGTTTGAAATAAACTCATGTTTCTGGGGATTGAAATGAGAGGATCCAGGAAGGAGTCATTAAGGTAGTGTGACCACAAGCTTGGGTACTCAAGCAGTTATTAGTATATTCCTAATCTATTTAAAAGGTTAGTCCATCTGAACAAAATACTTTAATAAAAGTGGGCTGAGTCAACCCCTGGCTCTTGGGTGCCTCAACATTAAGATCTGTCTACCTTAACTTCTGTCCTCCTCAGAGTTATGGCTCTTCACCCACCTCTGCATGCTTCAGCTCCTCCTTTTATTTTCAATAATTATAATAGAAATATAAAAATACAATAGGGCGATTTCAATCCCATCATAATGTCCACATTTAGTGTGAGTGGGCAGACCCAGGAACTCAAATCAGAGATCTTGCCAAAAGTTTTCTCAACTCAATATGAACTGTTAAAGTGTATGTATACCTGATTTTTATTTTTTTGGTTTTGGATAGAGTAGAGAAGGGTTGAAATCCATGTCAATAATTTTTGATGCCTGTTTCTATTGGGGAGATTTCTTATCACTTCCTGTCCCAAAGACACAATCGAAAGCAAGAAAAAAAATCTCAATCTCATAAACCAAATTGAGAGAAATTATCTGTATAGACAGTTATCAAGTTCCCCCACGGGAAGATATACACTCAGCTCCTGCTCTAGTGCCAACTCTAATATTTTGGATTTTCTATCACTTTCTGTCCTGCTAACGATAGTCACCAAAACAAATACAGAGAGTGGGTCTCCCCAGTTTAGTTGGGTGTGCCTTAGCTTACAGTTACCACATAAATGCAAAAGCTCGGAAGTTCTGCACTGAGAATGCACTCAATGCACACTCCCAGTACACTGAACAAAATGTCACTGACAGCTCCCATTTACTGTTTTCCATCAGGAGACAGTGGGACAAGCTCCAGATTATGTGACCACTGTGACAGCCAATCACAGCAACCGCATGATCAGGACGCCACCTCCACCACCACTATTTTACACCTACGTAAAGGGCTACAGGGAGGCTGAAAGCGGTTAAGTGACTTATCTCTTTGCATCAATCAAATATGAAATACTGAGCGTGTTCAAACTGTCTCTTTAAAGCAGAACAAAACCCTCTTAGCCTTTACTACCAAGGAAGCTGCCATCTTAGTCTTTGTTTGATCTGCAGTTGTCATGGTAATGCACATGTGATTAGCTATGACACCAGCCATTTGAAGGAGATTCCTGCCTCTACTATTTGCACTGGGCTATATAGCCCATGTGAATGTATCCTTATTATTCAATGCATGCCTTGAATTTAAAGCAAGCCATAGACAATGCAATGTTTGTCTCCAGCAACCACGAGTTGTAGGAAAGAAAATAGCTTGATTCCCCCATGAACACTGACTGTGTTCATGGGGGAATCCCTCCCTTCTCCTATTGTTTTCTGCTGGTTGTTATAACCCCCAGCAGTAATTGCAATTCAAAAATCAGACAGGCTGGTTTGACTTCAATCAACTTCAGTACAACCAGCCTGCTCTCAAATATCAGCTGGTCTCTTCTGAACTGGCCGAGATTTGATTCATCATATGACTGGCTTCGCTATTTTGGAAAACAGTTAAATAGGTTACACACACTGATTTGCAGAATAATATATTTCTCTATTGGGCTAATGGATGATATGTTGTATCCAAGTTCTACTCAATATTTGTTTTGTTCATACATTTTGTTTCATGAATATATACTTGGCTCCTGAGGAAGTAGACTACATCCAAGAAACGCGTTGAGCCATTTATTGTTGGAAATAAATCACGGAGTATATATGTGATGACTTATTTGTCAGAATGACCCTGTAATATGGTTTGCTTTTATAATGTCTATAGTCTTTGTAGCTAAATGAGAAATTGTTGGCCTTTTATGAACAAGTTTAAAAAATAATATGTTTTAAATAAAATCTATTGTTGTGCCTCAAAAATCCGATTTTTTTTTATTAAACTATATGGTTGTATTATTAGATTTTAGAGATGCAGCACTTACAACTTTAAAGTCAGAGTTTTAAAAAGGTGAATTTAGTTTCACTTTCTTGAACACATCATAAAAATATAAGCTTAGATGTTTAAAAGGATACAGAACTTACATATGTCTACATTGGCTACAATCTGCAATAGAAATGATCAAACAAAGAAATCTGAATTCTCCTTACTTTTCATGCTCAGAGTATACAGTACATGGTATCACAATTCATAAAGAAGCAAAATGCTTCCTTGGATTTTATTTAAAGTACTGAACGATCGTTGTTGATTGCAAGGATAATGACATTTTGCACTGCCTGTTTTGTAAAGGCGGTGGAATGATTATATAATGTGTAATTTTAATTAGGAATAACTGTATATTACACTTTCAGCACTTATCCCCAAAAGCTTAAAAATAAGTTTTTCTGCAAAACTTAAATGAGCAAGTGCAATCACAAAACAGACACAACTTCTTTGCAGTGAATTTAAATATACAGTGCTGAATATGGGGCATGCTATGTTAATTACAGAATTGTTATGTGTATTTTTCCCTCTGTGCTCCACATGCAACTAATCTTTAAAGAAGCTCAGTCAATATATCGCTGCTAAAAAATTGCAGGTCATACTTTTGTTTAAAAAATAGGATTTGTGACTTATATTGGATAGGGATATTAGAATTAAATGAGAAGTTTACTATATACAGCTGTAGTGAAGATAAGACAGTATTGCCAAAGCTTGTACTTAAATTTCAACTAAGGCAATTTAAAAAGGTAACAAATACATAAATGGTTGATCCCTTCACATTCACCACTTATTTAGTATATGGGGTTTGTGCTTTTGGTTTGCATATCAGTCTACCAAGAAGCTGAATTTAAACATTACTAAAAGTGATCTCTAGGCCGATATAAACATAAACTAATGCAGCTCTGTATCCATTAATACAGCTAATTTTAATTAGGGTTCCTAGGAAGCCTAGGTCCAGAGCAATATTCCCAATGCATACATTCCTGAGAGTGGCTGAAGAACAGGTTGATGCTGTAGCCACGGCTGGCAGAAAACCAGAACAACTCAGAGAAAGGAATATGTCACCAGCACATCAGAGAACTCCTTAAAAGGGTCCAACAATACTTTGATGTGATATGATCATTCAATGAAACCCTTTTATGAAGTTCACTAGTGTGCTGGTGGCATATTCCTTTCTCTGAGCCCTAGGGTTCCTCCAGAGGTTGCTAGGGGCTGTTTAAACTGTAGTTGACTGACTTCCCATCTGATAGTACCAGCACAGTTCCAAGTCCATCACCACTTGGCAGAGCTAGTAGTATGACACCAATGGTCTCTTTAGCAGTCGGTAATTGTGGCATGCAGACCATCACTTCAAATGGGCATTCTTCTCACTAACCACCAATGTGTATTCTTCTCATTTTTCAGAGGTTCCCAGAGACCCAAAAATTATTCCAACTGAAAAACTGAATTTACATTTTATTTTAAAGGCAAAAAAGTATAAGCACCTAAAATGGACTTAGTATTAGCTTGTTGCAGTCCTCTGTACAGAAGCATAGACTGCAATGGGGAGAAGCAACACAAGGAGCTATTAAGTTGTGCTGATGTGCTAACAAGGGACATGCTAGGAGGAGAGCAGACTTACAGAGAGATGAGCTCATCTATTTGCTTCTTTTCCTACCACTGTCTGGTCACTGACTGTGGAAGGGGCAAGATAAGTAGATGTCATGCTATGACTAAGGCCTGATGGATGAAAACATGTAGGCAGTTTAAATATGCATCTACCTTGTACCCAATAAAGTGTTCTCATCAGGATGACACAGGGTTGCCAGCTTGACTTTTTCCTGCAAAGTGATTTATAGTGTAGAAAGACTTAAGCCTGGTCACAGGTCTTCCAAGTTCCCAGATTAGTAATGATTGAGTGGTGTGGCTTTGTTATTGTGGAAGACATGTAGATTTTACCTAACTGCAGCAGAGAAAATTAGGTATCACAAAGTGGGCAGGTAAGAAAAATAAGATAATTCACTACCTTATTATCTCTCACCTTGACTATTGCAACTCCTTCCACATCTGCCTATCTTTACATAGACTAACATCTTCAGTTTGTCATGAATACTGCTGCGACACTCATTCACCATACCAGCCATTCACTTTCCACCTCCCCCCTCTGCCAATCCCTCCACTGACCTCTGCTCACCAATAGAATAGAATTCAAAATACTAAGAACAGCATATTAAGTCATTTACAACTCTGCCCCAAGCTATATCACTAACCTTATCTGTGAATATCACCCAAATGTCCAATTTGCTATTCCCAAAGCCTCCTCCTTTCTAGCCCCCTCATCATTTCCCCCATGCTCACATCCTGGACTTCTCCAGAGCCTCTCCAACCCTCTGGAACTCCCTACCCCAAGCTGCCAAGCCACCTCCTACTTTGTCCACCTTTAAGCAATCCCTGAAATAAAGTGGATTTAATCCTTTGCAAATGGTATGCAACCCCTGGACTTTTCTGAATTGACTGAAAGGGGAACAGACCCTAGAGGAGCAAGCACCTGTGATCTGAAGAATTGCAGAGGTCTTAGGCAGCTTTCACACTACAGTGCTTTAAAAACACTTTAAAAACAGGCAATGCATTTAAAAATAAATGCATAGTGCATTTTAAATGTGTTGCATTCAAATTTAGTGCAACACATCTGTGTTGAAGAGTGGATTGCTAAAGAATCCCAGCTCCTTAACTGCCAGCTATTTACTGGTTGCTAAAGACAAAGTGGGTGTCGGTTCTGCTATTAACTGTTTGTTAAGCAGCCAGCACATGCCAGTGTCCTTAACAACCAGTGGGTAGCTAGCACCCCCATGGTGGTCACCATGCTGCAGCTCCTATCTGCTCAAAATCTTGTGCAAAAGCCATCATTACTACCAGAGGTAGGAGGAGCAGAAAATACTAGATGGGGCAGCCAGGAACATCTCAGAGGCTCTGAGAACGTGATGCGAGAAGGGGGTTAGCCAAACTGACTCCTCCACACAAAGAGACTAAAAAAAAGAATAGAGGAGCTGGGGGTGACCACCCTGGGGGGGACGGGGACATTGTTTGTGTAGATATCTGCTGATTGTTAAAGATCCTGGAATGTGCTGGCTCCTTAACAATCAGCTAATCACTGGTTACTAAGGACACTGGTGGGTGCCATCTCCTTAACAACCAGTATCTTTTTTTTAGAAAATGTTATGTGACCTAAAAAACACACCCTGAGTGCATTTTTAGTATGTTTTTCCATTAACTTAAATAGAAGGTGCATTTTATGGAAATCTTTTGAAAAGCACACCAAAGATGCAGTTCAAATGCAGCACAAATGCAGTGCAGTGATGTGAAAAGTCATATAAACGTTTAAGAGAGGCAATTTTGATGTGCTGTTGTTTCACTGGAAATGTGCTTTCTAGCGCAGTAAAAGTGCACCAGTGTGAAAGGATCCTTAGGAGCACCCGTTTGAGTAACTCTCCCTTACAGGTATATCATTTCCTGAAATCCTTTTATTATGTGACAGGTTCTCTTTAATGTAGTCAGGTGATTTCTGATTGTTGCAGCTTCACAAACTCTGCTTTTTGACATATTAAGGAAAGACTTTTCTATTATATACATTACCTAATTTGTTAAATTTGCTAAGCAGGCGTTTCAGTGCTTGACTCGAAACTTTCTGGCAAGCGACCAGTTTTCTGCCAACATGACTAAAACTTACTAAGTACCTAATTGAGCATAATGAAGCACTTTCTGGACAATGATTGGCTAAGTGTCAGTGACAGAATTTGGCTCCCTTCACAGTAAACAACCACTGACAAAACTGTAAACAAGCAAAAACAGCATTTTATGTTTCCTCGCAACAGAGAAATTTAACGGAGTAAAGCAAGTTTGCTTTCATGGACTATTTTTCATGAATTGTACTGCTTTCTATGAATTCATGATAGATATCTGGAAGATATTTTAGTTATACAGCACTGTTAGATAGTCACATGCAGGGGCGGACTGACCATTTGGAAACTCAGGCACTGCCCGAGGGCCCGAGGTCAGTAGGGGGCCCCATGAGATGCCCCTGGTACCTTTTTCATAGGCTTTTTTGAGTTTTGGCAAGGACACAGGGGCCCCATGATCACCTATTGCTCGGGGGCCCCATGAGTTGTCAGTATATGAGCAAACTATGATGAATGTTGCAGTAGATCCTGTAATGGTCAATCATGATGCATGGATTGAAAATGATAAAAAAAATGCATATTATTATGGCCAATAATTTACATGGACACAAAAATCAATCAATCTGAGTTTGGGCTCTTTTACACTGGTAGCTGAGGGGATATTAAAAAAAAGAATACTGAGCCATGGTTTTACACCCCCCCTCCTTGCCACTCACTAGGATTTTAATATTACAGTCTGACAGCAAAGATGCTTTGCTTAGTTTGGGCTGTAGAGTTTGGTAGGCAACAGTCCCTGTCAAACTCACCCATTGAGATCAATGGGGCTGCCATGCGGGTGGGAGCCAGACACTTGTGTCTTAGTAAGGGGTCAGGCTCAGAGTTCAGTAGCTATAGCAATAGAGTGACTCCCACCTACCATCTGGGTGCAGCAACAGGTCACCCTGGCGGATGATGCAGGCTTACCCAAGGTGCAGGGTCTAAGTATTAACTGGTGTTCACCTGAGCTCCTGATGGTGGAGATGGGTTTTGCTGCATTTTGCTGCATTTAGTACCAGGCTGAAGTCCTCAGAATTGCCTCATCAGAAGGTTAGCAAGCCGAGGTCCATAGCAGATATAGCAGGTAGGGATCAAGCAGAAGCCGAGTCAGTAAACAAGTCAATGGTCGGTAACAAGTGGTCACAGGTTGGGATTAAAGCGGAGCTCCACCCAAAAGGGGAAGTTCTGCTTTAAGCCCCCATTAAGGATTGGCATCTTTGGGAAGCAGATACCCAAATTTGACAGGTACCCACTTCCACTTCTGTTGTGATCGCCTAGACCAGGGGTGGGCAACTGTGACCCTCCAGCTGTTGTAGAACTACAAGTCACATTAGGCATTGCAAAACTGACAGTTACAAGCATGACTCCCAAAGGCAGAGGCATGATGGGACTTGTAGTTCATCAACGGCTGGAGGGCCACAGTTGCTCACCCCTGGCCTAGGCGATTGGAAGCGGACGTTGTTCCCCCCCCCCCCTCGTTCCCTATAGTCTTCTAGGACACGTGACAGGTCCCAGAAGACTACGGGGCCATTCACAAAGCACAGCGCTTCTCGCGCATGCGCAGTGGGTACCCGGCTGTAAGCTGTCACAGCCGGGTGCCCACACTGAAGATGCTAGAGCCAGGGAGAAAAGATGGCTGGTGAAACCAGAGGTGGTGAAGACACCGCTGGACCAAGGGACAGGTAAGTGGCTGTATTTTAAAGGTCAGCAGCTACAGTTTTTGTTTTTTTTTTTAGGTGGAACTCCACTTTAAAATATTCTTTACTGTTTCAGTTGTCAGCGGGGTTCGCCCGAGCATTGCCCGGCAATTAAATTTAAAAAAAAGATGGCGTACCCCCCCAGTCATACCTAGCCCTTTGGGTCTAGTATGGATTTTGAGGGTAACCCCCATTTTAAAATTTAAAAAAAAATTGGCATGGGGTCCCCCCCAAAAATCCGCACCAGACCCTTATCTGAGAATGCAGCTTGGCAGGTCAGGAAATGAGGGGACGAGTGAGTGCCCCCCTCCTGATCCATACCAGGCCACATGCTCTCAACATGGGGGGTGCTTTTTTGCAGGGGGGAGCTCCCCCCAAAGAACCTTGTCCCCATGTTGATAGGGAAAAGGGCCTCTTCCCCACAACCCTGGCCAGCGGTTGTGGGGGTCTGCAGGGGGAGGGCTTATCGGAATCTGGAAGCCCCCATTAACAAGGGTGGCCCCCACATCCTGACCCCCCCCCCCCACTGTGTGAGTGAATATGGGGTATATGGTACAGCTAGTCATTCACTAGTAGACAGTCTTTTGATAAGTCCATTATTAAAAAAAAAATTACCCCCAAAGTAGATCCAATGTCCCCAAAAGTAGATCCATTGTCAATCACAATGCTAGCCGCCACCACCAGCCTAAAAAAAAATGGTTCCTGTCATCTGCCAGCTATGAGAGCCTGACAGTTCTTAAATACTGTAATGATGTCACAAGGGGGCAGGGTCGCCTCGTCCCTTGTGACGTCATCATGCGCTATGATTAGCCAAAGCATTGCACCTGACCTGTCAGAATGTAGTGCATTGTGGGGCAAGGCAGGTGAACAGCCCTCTGAATGCCCTTACTGTTTGTGTGTTCCTCAAACTTATGTTCTTTTGGAGTTGAATCATCTTCTTAAAAAAATATGAGGAAGCAAATTATATGGAAAAAACCTGGAGAGGAATTAAAGCAGTATTAAACCCTAAAGCAAACATTTATTATATTGCAGCTTACCAATTCTTAGATGTGACGCCTGCATTTGTTTCCTCTATTTTCATCTGGTGATCCAGCCAGTAAGTCTTTTATTTCTAAACAGAACAACATGGATGAGACAAACCATTTAACGCTGACAGGGGTACATTAAAATGATCAGCTTTTATTTATTTATGTACTGTAATTCTTTGTCCCTACATAATAAAGGTTTGCTATAACTGATTAATCCCTGGCCATGCGGGATCTCAGCGGACTGACAACTCATGGGGCCCCTGGGCAATAGGGGATCATGGTAAAAAGGTTGTGAGAACCACAATCAGGCTCAGGGTAGGATTTCTGCTGCTGCTCCTAATTTTGAGATATGGATTGCGTGCACGCCGGAAAATAATTACACGGACAACTGTCCAGTACAACCACTTTCACATCATCTCATCTCTCTTTATTGCAGGGCGGTGCTTAACCTTTTATACATAGAAAACAATAGAGTATACATCACTATTACGTATATACAGTCACATTCTGAAAGGCACATTTTGCTTGGTTGAAATATAGGAGAAATGTAGAAACTTGATGCTTGCTTCTCATCCCGTTATCTTTTCACCCCCCGCACATTCCCAAAGTCTAAGTAAAAGGTCCTCTCAGTGCGAAGGGAGGGGTTGAGAGCATCGCTCTGAACAAAACAAGTTAAGGAGGACTGCAAAGCCCAGCAGATAAAATATATATATACGCACAACACATATATTTAGAAATATAAAAAAGTATAAAAGTAAATATGTTTAAAATGTATATTTTAAACAGGAAACAGAATAGGCATTTTACCAAATCCATCACAATGGGGCCCCTGTGTCCTTGCCCAAACTCAAAAAAATCTATGAAAAAGGTACCAGGGGCATCACATGGGGCCCCCTACTGACCTCGGGCCCTCGGGCAGTGCCTGAGTTTCCAAATGGCCCCCGCTTACGAGTGACGGTCCATGCAATCACCAAGGGTCGGATACAACTGAATGGATAGATAGAGATAGATAACTGATTATAAAGTATTACCTGGAGTTTGGCTTCAATTTGTAAGTGTATGCAAATCTGCTTTGTCACTTCCCTGCTTTCCATTGCCCAGTTCCAGTGTTTAATGCATGGTGTGCGGGTGTCCCCTCTAAGCCCCCTATGATGTTAGTTGTGACAAAACATGTAGGGCGGAGTTGACACCATAAGGTCACCAGCATCCATGGACAAAGCAATCCACAGACACTCTTAGGTTCTTCTGTTAAAGTGCTGTGTTGATTCTAATATGTGAGTAATTTTCATTTATTTTAATAACCTTTTTGTATGGTTTTATGCTATATGGAGTACCTGGTTTTTCTTATATGTAGATATTTGCCAGTACATCACAAATCTTCAGACGGAGTCCAAATGTTTTTTTTATTGAAGTATGATCGCATTTTATTGAAGTAATCACAACACAACATCACAAATAAGAGAGTGCAAGACCTCAGAGTCAAGCAGGACCCCTTTGTCAGGCACTGTGACATACAGTATATGGTTCATCTGGTAATTGCTGCAGTATTCTAGAGCCTTTTCCAAGAATGTGTGCAATAGGGATAATGATGGATGGCTCTTTTTTATGTCTCCTATATGATTCTGTGATTTGTGAGACCAAGTTGTCTAGCTGCTTCCGTGCCACCCTAAATCAGAAATACTACTAAAGGGTGGCACAGGTGCACAAAATCACGAATATATATATGTAATGTTGCAGTTCCGGGTAGGGGGTGCACTCAGTCACCAGGTCCCGGACAGTGATTTCTCACCGGCACCCGGTGATCGCCGAGTATCTCTGATGGGGGGAGAGACCTGTGTATAGACAACACAGATCTCTCCCCGGTCAACTCCTACACACTGCTTTGTATGGCTTAGTACAGTGTCAGAGCTTTTTATTAGCACTGATCGGTGTATTGGTGTCACTGGGGATGTCAGTGACCCCAAGTCAGTTCCCCTCCAGTGTCAGAATGCCCACCGCAGTAGAACTATAAGTCGCTGATTGCCGTCATTACTAGTAAATAAAATAAACAAAAATTCCAGTAAATATACCACCATTTGTAAATGTTATAACTTTCACGTAAACCAATTAATATATATGTATTGGGATTTTTTCTAACAAAGACATGTAGCAGAATACCTTTTGACCTAAATTTATGGCAAAATTAGATTTTTACATTTTTTTTACTGGACATGTTTAACCAATTCAATACCGGGCAATTTTACACCTTCCTGCCCAGGCCAGTTTTCAGGTTTCAGCGCCCTCACACTTTGAATGACAATTGCGCGGTCATACAACATTGTACCCAAACTAAAATTTTATCATTTTCTTCACACTAGAGCTTTCTTTTGGTGGTATTTAATCACCACTGGGGATTTTATTTTTTGCTAAATTAACAAAAAAAGACCAAAAATTGTGAAAAAAAAAGTTTTTCTTTGTTTCTGTTATAAAAGTTTGCAAATAAATAATTGTTCTTCATAAATTTAGGCCGAGATGTATGCTGCTACATGTCTTTGGTGAAAATAACCCAAATTAGGATGTTTTTTTTAGTTTGTAGCAAAGTTATAGAGTTCACAAACTATGGTATAGATCTGAATATTGATCAATGATCAATTGATCAGTGATTGGTCACAGCAGGTCACATGGTACCGGCAACGGGGCCAATACTCAGATCTGTCACCGGCCGTGTCCGAGGTACATGGCCGGTGACAGATCGCTCCTCTGCGCCACTCTGCAGGAGCCCAATCTGCGCATGTGTGGGAGGACGCCATATGGTGTCCACCCGGAAAGCTGATGACATTTGCCGCCCGCCATTCGGCCATAGGGCGGACGGCAAATGGTTAATAGCAAAAAGTAAAAAAATAAAAACCGCACAGGCAATCAAATACCACTGAAAGAAAGCTCTATTTGTGGACAAAAAAGGATGTAAATTTCCTTTGGGTGCAGCGTTGTATGACCGCGCAATTGCCAGTTAAATATAACGCAAAAAGGGCCTGATCAGGAAGGGGGGTAAATGCTCTAGAGGACAAGTGGCTAGTGGGGAAAGACTGCAAGATCTGGGTTCATCTGTTTTGCAAAATTTCTACATCAACCTACATGTTTTCTGACTTCTCAGCAGGTCAGACTTCATAATTAGAAAGTACCTAGCAGCATAGGACAAAGTACTTCTCGTTCTTTGTCCCATGGGGGCAGAACAATGTGAAAAAATTTAAAGATAGTTATATTTTAAGCTGTACAATTACTCAGATAATTTATCAGTTGAACGCTTCAATGGGCCAATTCTTCTAAGCCTAAATTATCGTGGTAAAAATTTAATTTTCATTTGCAGTTAGTGATGTATCAGATAATTTTAAGAGTTTATTTTAAATCCACAAAATGAAAAAGCTATAATTTAATGTCAAAAGTGTTTAAAGAGCATATTTTAATTTTGTTTTAGGAAGAGAACTTAGCTGTGCACTCTTTTCAAAGACTCCTACGTCCTTTGCCTACATACATAATATCACTCACCACTTGGAGTTGTAAGTCATATAAATCTTTCCGGTATTGTTCTGATTTTTACTGTACATCAATTAATATGCCCTGAATATACAGCACGCCTGTAATCAAATTCAATATAATTGCGTGATCTCACACTGTCTTTGCTATATTCTAAATATTTAAAACTTTTTTCTCAAGGCGGTATGAGGTCCACAGGAGGAAGTCAATAGCTTTCATCTTGATTTATAGCGATGATGATAAAAGTTTAGGCTCACAGCTTGCTGCCCATTTCAGTGCTAGATTGCTGCCTTTGGCATATGTTCATAGGCAGGTTATCCATAGCTGATTGTAACGTTAATTTAGTAAACATTGCCTACAGTTTCAGCACATTGAATCCAAGCTGACGTTATATAGCTCAGTTTTTAGTCAACCACTCAAAGTAGGAAGAGAACAAACTGTACCAGCTCAGCAATAACTGAACAAACAAAGAAAGAATGTCTAAGCCGCATCTAAAATATAATACTCCTTGCTCCAGTTCAGTGAATTGACTTATTGTGGGAAGTGCTGTATGCCTATGGAGAAAAAATAGAACAGTGGAATGTTTAGCAATTGCATATGGAACTTTTTAACATGTAGTCTTTACAAAGTAGAAATATTTCTGCCTTAACATAGTTTAATAAAGATTTAAAGTGTGGTCAAACTATAAATCATGTATGCAATGTAGCGATTGACAACATGGGACATGACCTTGGGCTAGTAGGAATACAGATCACAACTAACATCGGAAAGTATTTTCATGCTTGAAGCAGAGTTCCCACAGAGATAGTGAGTTAGTCAATAGTAAATGAATTTAAACATGACTGGGACAAACATAGATCTCTACTATCGTCCCGGCGTAAAGAGGAGTTCCTGCGCCGGGAGGTGGGCGGGTCGGGGCTTAGTGTCATGTGGCCGCCGTGACGTCACGTCACGGCTGGTCACATGATCGGGAAAGGTTCCGATCAAAAGAGCAGACCGGGGCCTTTCCGTGAGTACCACACATGTGTGCTGGGGAGCGCGCTCTCAGAACGCAAATCTGCGGCCGCTCAGCGTCTAGGCCCAGATGCCGGGAGGCCGCACATTTGTGTGCGGCCGGCGTGAAGGGGTTAAACAAATATGGGAAAACTTGATGGATCACTTGGCTTTTTTCTGCTATTACTCCTCTATGTTACTATGTAGGTTGCCCATGCCAGTGTCAGAGGAAAAGACAAGGAAGCCTGGGCAAATGCGCCAATGTGCAATATGGCCACGCCAATTCACGCAAAGAAGTGCACATGTGCATAGGCGGGCGACACGTGGTAAAATATTCCTGTGCACGAAAACACACCAGCGCACGCAGGGTGCACTAATTGCTGACACTCAATGGCCTTTATAAGGACTGCAGCTCTGCTCAGTGGTTGCTGGATTATCGTCAGCCCCTCCTGTTCCCGTGTTCCTTAGTCTACTACTGATTACCCATTACTGACCCGGCTTGATCCTGACCTTGTTCCTGTCTGCTGCTCTGTGTATGACACCAGCTTGTTCCTGACCTTGTTCCTGTCTGCTGCTTTGTGTATGACCCTGTGTCAGGGATCGCGGCTCCGGAATCCGGGAACGCGGCGTCTTCCCCCGCGCATGCGCACTGGCAGCAGATCACGCCGGGACACAGGCACTAGGTCCCGGTGAGCCATGGCTGACAGGACGCCGCGTATGCGCAGTAGGAGCCGCGGGCGCGCCTCAGGCATCCAATGGCAGCCGGGGGCGTGTCCTAGCCGGCCAATGACAGTGCAGGGCGCACTATTTAAAGATGCCCTGCACTGTCACAGATTGCCACAAGGCCTATCTGTGATCTTGAGTTCCTGTACCCTTTCTAGTGACCCTGATTGACCCTGACTACGCTGCCTTCTCCTGTGATTGACCCGGATTGCCCTGACTACGCTGACTTCTCCTGTGATTGACCCGGATTGCCCTGACTACTCTTCCTTCTCCTATTCTGACCCCTGGCTTGCCTGACCATTCTACGGACTGATTACCCTGCTGATCCTGCGTGTGACCTGACTACTCTTTGCCTGTCGATTCGGTACCCCGCTGCCCCCACGGGACCACGATCCGTTACCACCCTGCTAGGGCCGCCGTCCTCTTCACATCTGGCTCTCCCAGTACCTGCATACGTCCCTGGAGGCTTCCTCAGCCACTGGTGGGCCTGCTCAGAGGTCGTGACCTGGCCCGGGACTGTTACAAGTCCATCCCCACCATCAAGGGCCCTGGTGAAAGCACAGCCCGGGCTTAGACCCCACGCTCTGGGTAGGTCCGTCAGTTGGCAGCCTGAGGCACCACCTGGCGGATCATAACAGTACCTTGCGGCCATGACAGAGCCAGGAAGTGGTCCGGTGTCCCTAGAGGATATTTGCCAGCACCTGGCAACTTTGACCCAGGCTTTCCAGAATTTCCACAGTCGCTGCGCCCGACTGGAGGACTGCATGGAGTCGTTAGCCCCCCTGACTCCCCCTGCTCAGAGTCCTCCAACTGCAGAATCTCCCGCTACCCCGGCATCCGGGGCAGTTGCCGCACCCCTAGCTCCTGAACCCCGCGTTCCTCTGCCAGAGCGATTCCGTGGTGACCGGAGCTGCTTCCGGGCCTTCCGGAACGCTTGCACCCTGTATTTTGACTTGCAGCCCTGCACTTTCACCACCGAGACCGTCAAGGTGGGGTTTATAGTCTCTCTCCTTCAGGATGAGCCCCAGGATTGGGCTCACCGTCTGATGGAGAAGCACGATCCCCATCTTGATTCCGTGACTGAGTTCTTTCAGGCCATGGCTGTTTTGTATGACGACCCTCAGCGGGCTGCTTCCGCAGAGGCTACCCTATACTCTCTACGGCAAGGCCGCCGGGCAGCCGAAGAGTACGCGTCCGACTTTAGGCGTTGCATGGGAGATACCAGATGGAACGATGCGGCATTATGTCACCAGTTCCGCATTGGGCTGTCTGAGTCTCTCAAAGATGAACTAGCACGAGTAGGCCTACCTGACTCCCTGGAAAAACTGATTGAGTTGGCCATTCAAATTGACCGTAGACTAAGGGAACGTCGGCTGGAAAGGAGCAGCCAGGGTCAAAGGGTGGCATGGATTCCACCGAGAGACACAGCTCCAGCCCCAGGGAACCATCCCCGAATCGCGGAATCAGGGGACAACCCGGAACCCATGCAACTGGGACTGGCCCGTTCCCACTTATCGGTCGAGGAACGTCAGAGGAGACGATCACAGAACCTATGTCTGTACTACGGGGAAGCTGGTCACCAGGTGCGCTCCTGTCCTGCAAATATGAGTAAGTCTGCTTCCTTTTCTTTTACTTTACCTGCAGGAAGGGATGATCAGTCAAGTTACCTGGCCATACCTGTGTCTTTACAGCTCCCCGGAGGAACATTGTCGGTGACCGCAATCGTTGACTCAGGAGCCTGTAGTTGTTTTATCGATCTGACTTTTGCCCACCGGCAAAAAATCCCTCTCCAGACCAAAGAAAGGGGGTTCAACATCTTCTTGGCAGATGGGTCCAGTATAAAATCAGGGGTGGTGGACCAGGAGACACCACCCATTTTCACCACAATGGCAGACCATCACCAGGAGTTCCTCCGTTTGGATGCCATCGCATCCCCCCTTTTTCCAGTCATACTGGGGCTCCCTTGGCTGCGGGCCCATAACCCCCAGATTGACTGGGAAAAGGGAACAGTTCAATTTCGGTCACCTTACTGTCTGAGTCACTGCCACGTCACAGGATCCGTGGTTCTCCGGTTCCTCCTGTGCTTGGATGGCGATACCGATCTATCCCAGGTTATTCCTCCGGCCTACCATGACTTCTTAGACGTTTTCAGTAAGCGAGGAGCTGACATTCTTCCTCCGCACCGTTCATGCGATTGCCCCATAGACCTCCTACCCGGATCTGAAATCTCGTTCGGCCGTATCTTTCCTTTGTCAGAAATGGAATCGGGAGTACTGAGGGAATATATTGACGAAAACCTTCGGAAGGGATTTATTCGTTCATCCACATCCCCAGCCGGGGCCGGGTTGTTCTTCGTAGAGAAGAAGGACAAATCGTTACGGCCCTGCATAGACTACCGTGATCTGAACAAAATAACGGTAAATAATCGTTATCCCTTACCCCTAGTCCCCGAGCTTTTTGGTTTTCTCCTCCAGAGATTGAGATCAGCAATGATATTTACTAAATTAGACCTGCGGGGGGCCTATAACCTTGTTCGTATCAGGGAGGGGGATGAGTGGAAGACGGCTTTCCGTACGAGATTCGGTCACTATGAGTATTTGGTGATGCCGTTCGGGCTCTGTAACGCACCGGCAACCTTCCAGCATTTTATCAACGATGTCTTTCGTGATTTCCTCGATGTTTTCGTGGTGGTTTATTTGGATGACATCCTAATTTTTTTCCCCTCACTGGAGGTTCATCGAGGTCACGTGTTACGGGTATTAGAACGGTTGCGTCAACACGGGCTATACGCTAAGGCAGAAAAGTGCTGTTTCGAACAGCGCGAAATCACGTTCTTGGGACTGGTTCTCTCTTCCGCGGGGGTCACGATGAATCCCCAGAAAGTCACGGCGATCTTAGATTGGCCAATACCCGCCGACAAAAAGGGGGTACAGCGTTTCATCGGCTTTTCTAATTTTTATAGAAAGTTTGTTAGGAACTTCTCCGGTCTGGTCTCCCCGATCACGCAACTGACGAAACAAGGGGTCCGCTTTAAGTGGACTCTCGAAGCTCAGACGGCATTCGAAAAGCTCAAGAAATTGTTCACCTCTGCTCCCATTCTCTGCCATCCAGATTCTTCTCTCCCATATGTTTTGGAAGTGGACGCCTCCGAAAACGCAGTAGGAGCGGTTCTGTCCCAAAGGAATGGTACCAAGGAACTACTGCACCCTGTGGCGTTCTTCTCCAGGAAGTTGACGCCGGCGGAAGGTAACTATGACATTGGAGATCGGGAGCTCCTGGCCATTAAATCCGCTCTAGAAGAATGGAGGTATTTACTGGAGGGAGCCACACACCCAATCCTAATATTCACAGATCATAAAAACCTTGAATATTTAAGAACGGCAAAACGACTGAGACCTCGCCAGGCGAGGTGGGCTCTTTTCTTTTCTCGATTTATATTCCATATAACGTACCGACCCGGTACTAAGAATACAAAACCAGACGCCCTGTCCCGCATGTTTGAGGACCCCGACGACGCAGTGGTACCTGACACCATCTTACCTTCCGGAAGCTTCCTCGCTCTACAAACGGAACTTCGCTCCAGACTTCTCGATGCTTCTGTAGGACTACCAGTTCCGTCTGGGTCACCCCTCCAGAACCATGGTGGGCTGTTTTGGAAGGAAGACCGGATCATGGTCCCAGAAGAAGTGCGAACCTTGGTCCTAGGGCACTGCCACGACCATCCAATGGCGGGTAACTTCGGAGTTACGAAAACTCTGGAACTACTACGGCACTCGTTCTGGTGGCCGGACATGATCAAGGATTGCGAGCGTTACGTCCAGACCTGTCCCACCTGTCAAAGGAACAAGCCCTCCAGGAGCAGGGCATGGGGATTGTTACGTCCATTGCCTATACCCAAGCGGGCCTGGCAAATGATAGCCATGGATTTTGTGGTCGAACTCCCACCATCCCAAGGCTACACAGCAATAATGGTGATCGTCGACCGCTTCTCAAAGATGGCACATTTCGTACCCCTGGAAAAGACCCCATCGGCACCAGAAACGGCACGGATCTTCATTAAGGAAGTAGTGAGGCTTCATGGGGTTCCCGAAGATATAGTGTCAGATCGGGGAGTCCAATTCACCTCCAGATTCTGGAACGCCTTATGTAAAGCACTGGGAATCAAGCTGTCGCTTTCTTCCGCCTACCATCCTCAGACCAACGGCCAAACCGAGAGGACCAACCAAACGCTGGAACAGTACTTACGATGCTACACATCCTACCTTCAGGATGACTGGCTGACGTTATTGCCTTCCGCAGAATTCTCGTACAACAACTCGATTCACTCAGCTACGGGTTAATCCCCGTTCTTTTCCAATTACGGGTATCATCCCACATTCCTCCCCGATCTGATGCCTGAAAATCCGGTACCTGCGTCTCAAGACATCTTGAACTTCTTTTCTGTCAATAACAAAACGATTCAGGAAGCCATCGATAAAGCCCAAGAGGACAGTAAAAGGGCGTTCGACAGGAAAAGAAGAGGAGAGTTACTGCTTCAACCGAGGGATCAGGTTTGGCTGGCAACGACCAACTTGAAGATGCTGTGTCCTTCGAGGAAGCTGGGACCCAAGTACATTGGCCCATTTCCGGTAAAACGAGTAGTCAACGAGGTGGCCTACGAACTCGAGCTTCCACGAACCTTCAATATACATCCTGTGTTCGATGTGTCTCTCCTGAAGCCATCCAGACCAGATCCCTTCCCGGACCGTGAAACCAGTGGAGACTACAGTATCCTCAGTTGCCGAAAGAGGGGGGGCCAGACACAGTTCCTGATAAAATGGAAGAGTTATGGCCCTGAGGAGAACTCATGGGAACCCGCCCAGAACATTCACGCACCCAGGCTCATCCGGGAGTTTTTTCGTAGTCACCCGCAGTGGAGAGATCAGTGGGGCTCCCGGAGGGTGCCCATTGGGGGGGGCAATGTCAGGGATCGCGGCTCCGGAATCCGGGATCGCGGCTTCTTCCCCCGCGCATGCGCACTGGCGGCAGATCACGCCGGGACACAGGCACTAGGTCCCGGCGAGCCGCGGCTGATAGGACGCCGCGCATGTGCAGTTGGAGCCGCGGGCGCACCTCAGGCATCCAATGACAGCCGGGGGCGCGTCCTAGCCGGCCAATGACAGTGCAGGGAACACTATTTAAAGATGCCCTGCACTGTCACAGATTGCCACAAGGCCTATCTGTGATCCTGAGTTCCTGTACTCGTTCTAGTGACCCTGATTGACCCTGACTACGCTGCCTTCTCCTGTGATTGACCCGGATTGCCCTGACTACGCTGACTTCTCCTGTGATTGACCCGGATTGCCCTGACTACGCTGCCTCCTCCTGTGATTGACCCGGATTGCCCTGACTACTCTGCCTTCTCCTATTCTGACCCCTGGCTTGCCTGACCATTCTACGGGCTGATTACCCTGCTGATCCTGCGTGTGACCTGACTACTCTTTGCCTGCCGATTCGGTACGGGACCACGATCCGTTACCACCCTGCTAGGGCCGCCGTCCTCTTCACATCTGGCTCTCCCAGTACCTGCATACGTCCCCGGAGGCTTCCTCAGCCACTGGTGGGCCTGCTCAGAGGTCGTGACCTGGCCCGGGACTGTTACAAGTCCATCCCCACCATCAGGGGCCCTGGTGAAAGCACAGCTCGGGCTTAGACCCCACGCTCTGGGTAGGTCCGTCAGTTGGCAGCCTGAGGCACCACCTGGCGGATCATAACACCCTGGCTTTATCCTGACCTGCTACTACTCTGTGTATGACCCTGGCTTGATGCCGACGTTGCTCCTGTCTGTTGTTCCATATTGATCCTGGCTCTGGCTGCTGACTATTCTACTCATCCTCCGGGATCCACGTGTTCTCTGGAGAAACGTATCCTACAACTGGAGCACTCACGGGTTCCATCTCATCAGGCATTTCCAAGCAGCAACATCACTGGCAACCCGTGCTTCTTTGGGCACTGCACCTCCTGTTTCCACCTCCAGAGGCGCACTGCACTTAGCCGTAGGCGGAGCCCTCTCTCTATTACAGCCTCCGGTCAGGTACGTGACAGCCAGTAATACAGGGATCATTGTTTTTCTAATTACTTTCTGGAACAGTAGAACCAATGGATAGGCACTTCCTTTGGTAAGGTGACAACAATCTTCCTTCTGCAATGAAACCACTGCAGCACTGTCAACTCTGCCACCACTGTAGATGCTTGGCCATGTGCATAGCCCCATCAGTGAATATTCTGGGCTAGCTTCACCCACTGCCTTTTAGATTGGCATGTATCTTTTTCTTCAAGAGCTTGAAAATAAATGCAAGGCCTTCCCAGTCAATTCCACACCCCCAAGCAATGCCTAAAGCAATGTCTAAAAGTGTAAAAGAGCTCTGAGGAAGGGAGCTCGTCTCCCGAAATGCGTTAGCACACCCTGTCGCAAGACCACCACTTCCTGGGACTGTCATATTGGTTCCTTGTTTTATTTATTACTCTTGGTTTGTGAGTATACACTTTTGTCATCCTCAATAAATTATTTTTTATCACGTGAATGCACAAGGAAAGTAAGCCCTTTTTAACCAAACGCTGTCCATCCTGATGCTTACAGTGATTCCTTTCTAGACCCTGTTCTACTAGTTTACTTTTAAACCATTTTAAAAGAAATGTATATTGTCATTTCAATTATTTCTTCGGACAAATGTTGAGGCCCCTGACATGGTCAAATGCGTTCTCACCTAAAATATAAATAAATAGAAAGGAGAACAGAGGCCCATTTTGTTTCTTTTAGGGAATTTAACACATCAGGCACTGAAGCATGTATTTATTTTTCTGAGTGAACAAATAGTGGCTTTAGAAGGACTTTAAAGCATCCAAGGATTTTAAAGTTGCATGGTCTGGTGGTTGCCTCTCTGCTGGAATGTATATATACTTTTGTGTCTATGTAACAAGAAGGGGTGAGTGGTAGCTATTGCCTGCTGACCTCTTATCTTATAGAGGAAATTGGTGTAATAGAGATTGGAAATGTATTTCTGATTGGTCCCCCTCCCCTAGAAGGATCTGCTCATCCAAAGACATCAAGTTTCTGGTCAGAGCATTAGGAATGAGTAACAAGGTTCCATATCAAATTCAATAAGGCCCCCCTGCTTTTCTCATTTCCTTCTCAAAGAAAATTTCTCAAATTATACAAAATACTATTAGTTTGTTTTAGAAATTGTATGGAAGCTCACAAACCTTTATATACAATACTCTGCCCCCAGCTACATCACCATCCTAGTCTCAAAATATTAACCAAACCGCTCACCTCCATCCTCCCAAGACCTTCTGCTCTCTATTTCCCATGTCACCTCCTCCCATGCTCGCCTCCAGGACTTTTTCCGAGCTTCCCCCATCCTATAGAACTCCCTACCTGAATCTGTCTCCTAATCTATTCACCTTTAGACGATCCCTGAAAAGCTTTCTCTTTAACAGCCTCACGCCCGCCATATAGTACAATGACAGGCGCAAGGCAGTTCTCTTGTTCTGGGAAGACGTCATATGACGTCCTCCCATTCTAACCGCGCATGCGCGGCTCTGGGAGCGCGCATCGTGGAGATCGGCGGTGAGCTGTGTCCCTCGGACACAGCGGATCACAGATCAACGGAAAGAGCCAAGGATGTCGGCTCGGTCATGTGATCACAGCTGATTGCATGTAAATAGGGAAATGCCTGTTATCGGCATTTCTCTCCTCACAAGCTGTCACGCTGACAGCTCGAGAGGAGAGGAGTGCCGGTAATCAGCATCCCTCAGAGGGGACATGTACACTGATCATCAGTGTGCCCTGATGATCTGTGTAGCCCCAGCAGTGCCACCTGTCAGTGTCAATCAATGCCAGCTGTCAGTGCTCATCCATGCCACCTGCCAGTGCCCATCAGTGCCACATCAATGCCACATTTCAGTGCCTACCAGTGTACATCAATGCCACATATCAGTGCCCATCTGAGCTGCCTTTCAGTGTCACCCATCAGTGCCAGTCAGTGCCATGTATTATTGTCAGTCAGTGCCACCTATCAGTGCTGCCAGTCAGTGCCGCCTATCAGTTCAGGTCAGTGCCAGGCAGTGCCGCCTATCAGTGCCAGTCAGTGCCGCCTATCAGAGTGCATCAGTGCCGCCTATCAGTGCCCGTCAGTGCTGCCTATCAGTGCCACCTAACAGTGCCAGTCAATGCCACCTAACAGTGGCGCCTATCAGTACCAGTCAGTGCCACCTATTAATGCCAGTCAGTGCCACCTATCAGTGCCACCTATCAGTGCCAGTCAGTGCTGCCTATCAGAGTGCATCAGTGCCGCCTATCAGTGCCTGTCAGTGATGCCTAACAGTGCCGCCTAACAGTGCCAGTCAATGCCACCTAACAGTGCCTCCTATCAGTGCCATATATGAGTGCTGCCTTTCAGTGCCCATCAGTGATCCCTGTCAATGCCCATCAGTGCCACCTACCAGTGCCTCCTCATCAGTGCAGCCTCATTAGTGCACATCAGTGAAGGAGAGAAAAATCACTTATTTACAACAATTTATAACAAAAATTAAGAAAAAACATTTTTTTTTCAAAATTTTCTGTGGTTTTTGGTTTGTTTACAAAAAAATAAAAAACCCGGAGGTGATTAAATACCACCAAAATAAAGCTCTATTTGTCACAAAAAAATTATAAAAATGTCATATGGGTACAGTGTTGCATGACCACGCAGTTGTCATTCAAAGTGCAACAGCGCTGAAATCTGGAAATGGGCATGGGCAGGAAGGGGGTATAAGTGCCCTGTAGGCAAGTGGTTAAAGACGTCTATCCTGCTTCTACCTAGTAAACCACCATTTATTTCCTCCTTCAGCTCATCCCCCCCGCAGCTATTACCTTTTGTATCACTCAACCCTTCCTCCTAGATTGTGAGCTCTTATGAGCCGGGCCCTCTGTTTACTCTTGTACCAAATTGTATTGTAACTGTAATGTCTACCTTCATTTTGTAAAGCGCTGCGCACACTGTTGGCGCTATATAAATCCTGTATAATAATACTATAAATCCTGTATAATAATACTATAAATCCTGTATAATAATACTAACAATAATGTATTTAAAAGTATTTGACAAATTCTATTGCTATCTGGAAAAGTCATTATGTTGTTGGATAGCTCAATTCCCATTGTGCTTTTTGGCCCCATAGTAGTCTTGTGATCTGTTATGGCTAGAGTTACACCCATATCTCCCAAACTGGCTGGACACTGCAAAGTAAAAGGTTGCCTTTATAGGGATACATACAAGGACTTTGTGTTTCGCTTCTAACCTTTTGTCAGTTCAGTTCTTTGCCAAGAGATCCTGAACTTTGTCAGCATGTAAACAATGAAGTAAAAAAATATTTGCATGGTCAACAGTTTTATAATGGTAGTGCTAAATAGAAAAAAAATGGCCTGGTCCAGGGGCGGACTGACAACTCATGGGGCCCCCGGGCAATAGGGGGTCATGGGGCCCCTGTGTCCTTGCCCAAACTCAAAAAAGCCTATGAAAAAGGTACCAGGGGCATCTCATGGGCCCTCTACTGACCCAGGGCCCTCGGGCAGTGCTCGAGTTTCCAAATGGTCAGTCTGCCCCTGGCCTGGTCATGAAGGGGGTAAAACCTTTCAGAGTAGTTAAAAAGATATTTTCTGTAATTAATTTGAAAAGTAACATTTTAAATTACTCCTGTTATTTTTTTTAAAGAGCAGAAAATAAACACACAACGATTTCAAGCAATAAAACCAATATCAACATCAACATTGCAAATCACCCTACACTGGTATCAACGTATTTTAGTATACAAGACGACCAGCATATACTCTACAGCTGAATCTTTACATCTTACACGTCTCACCCTTGAACAAGTCCTAATCAGAGATACAAGGACATGGGAAGGGGTTGGAACTTTTATACATTAATCAATTAGAACTCCAGACAGTTCTTAAAGATATAGTATCATAAAAATCAATAGGTACATCTATATAAATAATATAAATAAATAAATATAAAGTATAAATCTCAGCAATACTATTGATTCTTATATATGTAACACAATAAAACAATATCATGACAATGGTACTTAAATTGATCAATATAATATAAGCAACATATTTCAACCAAGATAAATATTTTATCATTTAAAATAGCAAAGTAAAGCAACAAGGAGTGTGTCCACTATTAATAACATCCACCAAACTGCCATTTTCTCTTTAGGATTTAAATAAATGTAAAAATCTCCTAACCCCGGTAAAAATGAGAGAAAATGGCTGAAATACTCATTTTCTCTATGGGGTCTTCCCCCAGAGTCCAGTAGCTGATGCTTGATTTTACTCAGACTCACTCAGCTAAGAAGTCAGTACAAAGGCAGTCATGGCTCCATTCCCAGACTACAGAAAGTTACAGCGATTCTAATGGTTCTTTTTTTTTTTGTAAAATAACAAACATGTCTATACTTACCTGCTGTGTGCAGTGGTTTTGCACAGAGCAGCCTGGATCAGGGGTGGACTGACAACTCATGGGGCCCTCCGGGCAATAGGGGATCATGGGGCCACTGTGTCCTTGCCCACACTCAAAACACACCCAAAAAAGCCTATAAAAAGGTACCAGGGGCATTTCATGGGGCCCCCTACTGACCCTGGGCCCTCGGGCAGTGCCCGAGTTCTCGAATGGTCAGTCCGCCCCTGGCCTGGATCCTCCTCTTTTTGGGGTCCCCTACAGGCTCTCCTGGCTCCTCCTGTCTGTCGGGTGCCCCCACAGCAAGCAGCTTGCTATGGGGGCACCCACTGCTCCATGTGTCCATTCACACACGGAGACGTGGCTTTGCCCCACACCCTCTCTCTCCTCATTGGCTGACTGACTGTGATTGACAGCAGTGGGAGCCAATGGCTCCCACTTGCTGTCTCAGCCATTGAGGAGGCAGAGACCCGGGGGCAGCTGAGGCTGTTATTCACATCGCCTGATCGCCATGAGGCTCAGGTAAGTATTGAGGGGGCTGGGGGGGACATGCTGCACACAGAAGGTTTTTACCTTTATGCATAGAGCTTTCTTTTGGTGATATTTGATCACCTCTGGGGTTTTTATGTTTTGCTAAACAAACTAAAAAAAGACCAACAATTTTGAAATAATGTTTTTTAGTTTCTGTTATAAAGTTTTGTAAATAAGTAATTTTTTTCCTTCACTGATGGGCATGGATAGGCTGCACTGGTGGGCACTGATGAGGAGTAACTGATGGGCATGGATAGACTGCACTGATAGGCACTGATGAGGTTGCACTGATAGGGGGCACTGGTGGGCACTGTTAGGCATCACTGATGGGCAGCACTGATGGGCACTGATGGGCAGCACTGATGGGTTCTGTTAGACAGCACTGATGGGCACTTAGAGGTGGTACTGATGTGCACTGTTAGGTGGCACTGATGGTCACTGATAGGTGGCACTGATGGGCACTGTTAGGCTGCACCGATGAGCACTGTTAGGCGGCACTGATGGGCACTGTTAAGTGCCACTGATGGGCATTGATATGCGGCACTGATGGGCACTGTTAGGCAGTACTGATGGGAAGCACTTATGGGTGGCACTGATTAACTGATGGGCACTGACTTCCAGCATAGATGGACACTGATGGGCACTATTGGCAGCACTGATGGGGCAACACTGATCACCAGGACACTGATAATCAGGGCCCTGATGATCAGTGTAGATGTCCCCCTGCAAAATGCTGCTTACCGGCTTTCCTCTCCTTATGCGCTGTCAGCGTGAGGAGAGGACTGCTGATAACCGTCATTTCCTATTTACCTGGTGATCATCTGTGATTGGACACAGCTGGTCACATGGTAAAAGCAGCTGTGATTGGCCTGTTCCATAGCCATGTGATCAGCTGTGTCCAAAGAACGCAACGATCACAGATTGCATGCAGTGAGCACCAGGGGACAACAGGGGGGGGGGCCCTGGTAAGACATCCACGACCGCCCTTCCAGAACTAGCCAACCGCGTTGTAGCCATCTTTCGGCTATAGGACAGTCAGGAACAGGTTAATCCTGACATCTCTGGTCCTCCCCTTCTTCCAGTGTCCCCCACTTATCTCCTGATAAGACATATTGTGTGGAATCACTCTGCACATGCCCAGTTTGTTGTGTTTTGCTAGAGAGTTTTTTTGTCATGGGGGAGTGCATGTGATCAGCACATGGCCAATCAGCACTGTCCAGACAGAGGTCAGGGGTTCTGCATCCTCCTAGAGCTAAATAAAAATTCCCCCTATAAGCTTTAACCAGTGCTCTGCTGGACACTGATAGAAGTCACAAGACTGTTCTAACTGCTGATGAGAAAAGGTATTTAGCAGTTTATATTTACTAAAATAATTGCATTTCCATGTTCTGTGTACGACCAGATATGGTGAATGCAGGGTCCTGGGTTTAGTAACACTTTAAATCCAACACAGCCAAATTCAGCAGGCTTTTTTATTACTTGTAGATAGGCGTGAAGTTGTCTGTAATTAACCTACCAGCATGTCTTTGGAGTGTGAGAGGAAACTGGAGTACCCAGAGGAAGCCCACGCAGGCACAGGGAGAACATACAAACTCCAAGCAGCTGGTGCCATGGTTGGGATTTGAACCAACAACCCTAGTACTGTCAGGGGGAAGTGCTAACCACTTAGCCTCTGTGCTGCCCCCAAGCCACTGTGCTGTTTAAGAACATTGGCATGAACTATCAGGTCCTAACAGAACCTGTTAGAATTTGCTGCATTATCACAATCATTCTGGGTGCATAATAATAATATAGGCATATACAGGTGTACCTCGGTGTACAAAAGCCTCGGTTAACGTAATTTTCAGTTTACGAATGAAAATCCATTGAAATTAATGCCTCAGTTTTCAAATTTTTTTCGTAATACAGAAGTGTTAATTGGTTTTCAATGCATTTATGATTTTTTTTTAATCATGTCCCTTTACAGTACTATTATTTAAAATGCACTTTATAAAGAGTTTTGAATAGATAAGCCTTTTTTTTACTTTTTTCTGACCTCCGGAACGGATTATTTGGTTTTCAATGCATTTACAAATTGTTTTTTAATCATGTCCCTGTACAGTATTTATGCCTTTAAAGTGCACTGTATAAAGAGTTTTGAACAGATAAAACTTTTTTGACTTTTTTTCTGACCTCTGGAATGGATTCATTGGTTTTCAATGCATTTACAAATTGTTTTTTAATCATGTCCCTGTACAGTATTTATGCCTTAAAAGTGCACTTTATAAAGAGTTTTGAGCAGATAAAAGACTTTTTTAAACTTTTTTCTGACCTCTGGAACGGATCACTTGGTTTTCAATGTATTCCTGTGGGAAACCGCGGTTTGGTTTTTGCAATATGAAAAGTCCCGCAGAACACATTAAATTCATAAACTGAGGTACGCTTGTATACTGAAGAGAAAGGGGAGGATTATCAGTTACATGCAATAGAGACACCCCTATTCAACGGTTTATGTGCCTGTGTTCCTGTACTGATCTCATGTGCATTACTTGGGTATGGTTGAGGTCTTGGGGCAAAGAGAGAATAAAAGGGGAGGAATGGGGAACAAGGAAATTATGGTTTTAGTAGAAAGAAGGTATTGCAAGGTGAAGGGAAGAGATGTGCAGAGGTAATGGGGGAGGATGGAGTGAGGGATCTCCTTGCTACCACTGTGGTCACTTTTGGGGCATGTTGTTTAGGGGGACGATAGTTTGTCAGGGGCTTCTTGTGAGTTTTGTATAGACATGTGCGGTTTGTTTTGTTTCTAATCAAAATTCTGCCAAAATGTACGTTTTTCGGAGATTCAGACGTATCCGAATTTCCAAATTGCAATGGTAACGAATTTAAATGAATCCGAAACATCAAAACAAAATTTTGTCTAAAATAAATTATTTGAATCAAATTCAAAATTAAATCCAATTAAAAAACATATTTAAAATTTAAACATATTGCTGACTATTGCTGGTTTCCTTCAAAGATTGTGTGTATTAGAATATAGCCGTCTTCCAAAATTCAAATTTCGAAAAGAATAGAAAAAAAAAGAACAGAATATAATGGAATAGAAAATAAAAGAATAGAATAGAAAATAAAAGAATAGAATAGAATTTTAAAAAAAAGAAAAGAAGTAGAATAGATTAGAACAGAATAGAAAAAAATTAGAAAGAAAATAGCAGTCTTCCGAAATTCAAATTTCGAAAAGAATAGAAAAAAAAAAAGAACAGAATATAATGGAATAGAAAATCAAATAATAGAATAGAAAATCAAATAATAGAATAGAATTTAAAAAAATCAAGAAAAAGAAAAGTAGAATAGATTAGAACAGAATAGAAAAAAATTAAAAAGAATACAGCAGTCTTCCGAAATTCAAATTTCAAAAAGAATAGAAAAAAAAAGAACAGAATATAATGGAATAGAAAATAAAAGAATAGAATAGAAAATAGAAGAATAGAATAGAATTAAAAAAGAAAAGAAGTAGAATAGATTAGAACAGAATAGAAAAAAATTAGAAAGAATATAGCAGTCTTCCGAAATTCAAATTTCGAAAAGAATAGAAAAAAAAAGAACAGAATATAATGGAATAGAAAATAAAAGAATAGAATAGAAAATCAAATGATAGAATACAATTAAAAAAAAAAAAAAAAAGAAGTAGAATAGATTAGAACAGAATAGAAAAAAATTAGAAAGAATATAGCAGTCTTCCGAAATTCAAATTTCGAAAAGAATAGAAAAAAAAAGAACAGAATATAATGGAATAGAAAATAAAAGAATAGAATAGAAAATCAAATAATAGAACAGAATAAAAAAAAAAAGAAAAAGAAAAGTAGTAGAATAGATTAGAACAGAATAGAAAAAAATTAGAAATAATATAGCAGTCTTCCGAAATTCAAATTTCGAAAAGAACAGAAAAAAAAGAACAGAATATAATGGAATAGAAAATAAAAGAATAGAATAGAAAATCAAATAATAGAATAGAATTTAAAAAAAAAAGAAAAAGAAAAGTAGTAGAATAGATTAGAACAGAATAGAAAAAAATTAGAAAGACTATAGCAGTCTTCCGAAATTCAAATTTCGAAAAGAATAGAAAAAAAAGAACAGAATATAATGGAATAGAAAATAAAAGAATAGAATAGAAAATCAAGTAATAGAATAGAATTGAAAGTCTTGCGAAATTCAAATTTCGAATAGAACAGAACCAATTATTTTTCAAAATGATTTTAGATTGATTTGATATTTTTTATTCAAATTTGATTCAAATACTTTGAACCCATTGGAAATATTTGAATCTGGTTGAAAATGAATAAACTAAACTAAACAAATGTCTTTATGAATGCAACAAAATGAAATTAGTAACTTAACAAATCAATTTGAAACCAAATGAAACATTTCTAGTTCTTTGGGATAGTCCATATGGTTCAGATCTTAGTATAGGAGCTCTGTTTATCATTTTTCTGAGCTAGGTGAAATTCCATGTGAGAGATGAAGTCTAATTCCATGAATCATTCAAGTGTTTGTAATGAGTGCTAGTGATGGAGGATCACAGTGTATCCCGCAGATAAGAAACACCAAAAGATATCCCATTTGGCATGTTTAATGGAACTGGTAATATTACAAATCTGTTAGAGATTAGGGACAATGGAGCCCATAGCCTTGGTGTAGAGTTCCAGGACTATGTCACTTTAGTAAATTTCAGTGCAGAATTTTCATGTTAGCCTAACTCTTAAAGTCAGAGTCTCATTCATATGTTATGTACCCATTCATTTTTGACACACAGAATGTTGAAGTGTACCATAGTAAATCAGTTCTAAAGTACAAGACAAATCTCTTTGTTTCAGAAAAAGTCATTATGTATAAATGCCTGTATTTAAAGCATTCAATCATGTGTCTGGCCCAAAATGAGCAATCTACCTTTATCTGTTCATGATGCACATTGCCTGTGTGTTTGATAAATAACCACCAAGACATAACAAGCCAATTCTTAACAAATTACTATGTAACTGAAGCCATGATTATCCAAGGATTGTCCTATGTGTGGCATACAAATCAGCTTTAGGCCTTGCTTTACACAACTTTGCAATGCATGTTAAGTGTTTATTGTGAAATATGCTAAAAATGAGAAACAACATAAAAAATCTGCTGTTTTTTCTGCTTTATAATCCCATCTGATATATACAGTACTATCAACGACTTTTTACCTATGTGTTCTGTTTACTGTTTTAATTTAATTTAAAAAAACAAAAAACAAAATAAGAGGTTCCTGTTCACCAGGCCAGCATATTAGGCATATGAACTGATAGTTCCTGGGTGATACAGGCTATCACTATATTGATGCTACACTGTATGGCAGTGGTCCTGAAACTATGGCCTGCAGGCCAGTTGTGGCCTGCTAGTTTGTAGAAATCGGCCCCTGCACTGATACCATGGACACCAATACTAAAAATACTTGGTTCTTCCAGGATGAGCATGTGACTCACTCACCTTCCTCGCCATATATAGATATATATCATTAATTAATTAATTTTTTTGAGCCAGTAGACAGATTTAAAGCGTCATTAAACCCACATCATAAAAAAACTATCAATAAATGCTTTATTACATGCTGTTCAGCTCAGTCACAATGGGATTCCTTTTCTTTATTCTGCAAAAAAAACCTTGTGGATCCTGCTGTTACCCCCTTCTGTCCATGTCCCCAATGCAGTTGGGGATTTTGCAGAGCAGTGTTGACAGCTAGTGCACATGCTCAGTTTTCAGTGAGTTTCTATGCTGAGCATTTCCTCTCTATCACATCTGAGCAGGCCATGAGATTATAGAGTCACACATGTAGCCATATATACAATGGTAAATGACAGCCCACTCTCTCCTCTTCCATTCCCACTAACCAGCTAAACACAATGGGTGGTTTTGTAACTAGTATGGTAAGTATGTATGGATCATACCTGTGAGATTCCTGTGGAAGCTGGGAAACTGTTGTAGGCACCATTACTACAGTGATCTTCACTAGCTTCTAGGTCCCATGCCAAGCAACTGCCTTGCCGAAAACAGAAACACCCTCTCTTGGCACAGGCACCATTCAGAGAACACTTTGCACTTTCTTAAAGAATGCAAATCATCCTCTGATTGGATAATGTGGAGCAGCGATGTCCCATGCAATCTCCTGTATTCACTCTGCAGCAAGGGAGGTGAAGAGGTGTGATGTGATTTCACAAGTTACCTCCTGTGTTCACTTAACAGCAGGGTAGTTGCTTGGCAGAACCCAAACACTAGTGACAATCATTGCAGTAGCAGTGTCTACTCCAGTGATTTCCAGCTTCCAGGGGGTGTCAGGATGAGGAACCCATAAACTCTTCTGCATCAAGCAGTAGCTCTCTTTGCAGACCTACCTGAGATGCTGGACAAAATCCTGTCTGAACCTTTGGATAATTTTGTTTTGTACCTTGTTTCTGTTGGACCTTGAACTCCTTGCTCCTCCCATGAACTTTCTATTTAAGCCATGCCTTTGAATTTCCTGTTTGTCAGATTATTGCACTCTCTCCAGCCAATATCTTGCTCCTTTTTGTACCTGCAGCTGTCCTTATCTCACCTACCACTCATTACCGACCTTTGGCTTGTTCCTTGACTATGCTTCCATTTGAACCCAACCTGAAACCACTTGTTTATTTATTTATTACAGGTATTTAATAAATAACTTACTTTACCCCCCCCCCCCTTCCTGACCAGGCCATTTTTTGCATTACTTTAACTGACAATTGCGTGGTCATTCAACGCTGCACCCAAATTAAATTATGTTCTTTTTTCCCCACAAATAGAGCTTTCTTTTGGTGGTATTTGATCACCTGTGAATTTTTATTTTATTTTTTATCAAAAAAAAAAAAAAGACTGACAATTTTGAAAAAAAAAACATTTTTGGCTTTTTGCTACTGAACATGTCCAGTAAAAAAAAATTAAAAAAAATCAAATTTCATCATAAATTTAGGCCAAAATGTATTCTGCTATATGTCTTTGCTAACAAAATCCCAATACCTATAAATTAATTGGTTTAGGTGAAATTTATAGCATTTAAAATTGCTGTATATATACTGGGATTTTTTATTTTTACTAGTAATGGTGGAGGTCAGTGATTTATAGTGGGATTGTGGGACTGCAGTGGGCATTCTGACACTCGGGGGGAACTGACTTGGTGTCACTGACATCCCCAATGACACCAATACAGTGATCAATGCTAATAAAAATCACTGACACTGTACTAATGGAACTGGGCAGGAAGGGGTTAACATGTGGGTGATCAAACGGTTAACTGTGTGCTGTGTGAGTTTTACTGTGGGGCTGTATGTTTGTGCTTCATTGTAAGTACACTGCTTTGCATGGCTGAGCTATGCACAACCAAGCAAACCAGTGTGCAGGAGATGACAAGGGAGAGAACTGTTTTCGTTTACAGTTTTCCCCCCGTCAGAGACCCAATCACTGGGTCCTGGCGAGTAATCACCGTCCGGTGATTGACAGCCGTGGCCATGAATGGTGGAGCACGCCCCCTTCCCAGAAATGCAAAATAACGTATATATATTTGATTTTGCGCACCCGTGCCACCCTCTAGCAGTACGTCTGCTATAGGGTGGACAGGAAGTGGTTAAAGAGTGATCTACAGTGGATCCAATTTTAAAGAGTGTTGCAGACCAGGCTGACAGGAATTCAGGAGGTGACACTGCTGCCTTCTGAATACCTGTTTGTTTTTTGACAGCTGAAGAGGCTTTTTAAATGGAAACACCACACTGCTGAAGCAGGCAGATAACGTCACAATCTCTGCCTCAGCCAATCAGAGAAAGCCTTGTATCTGCTGATAAAATTCAAGACTTCCAGTGAATGGATGAGTAGCAGTCAGCCCGACTCAATTTTGGTCTGGCAGCAGATGGGAAATCCTTGTCCCACTGCTGGAACACAGTGCTGTATACTGTTTGTAGCTCAGACTATATTCACTTTATACAGCTCTGACAGCAAGTGCATCTGTTAGTAAAGGAAATTATTCATTTCAACCTGTTTGGGCCAAACAAACTTTTTATAGTCACCATAAACATGGAGTTCGACTCTAACCCCTCCACTGTGCTATAGGGATAGTGTGGCCTGCTCTTCCACCTCCATCTAGCCTACAGGACTGACCATCAGGGGATGGACTGCTGAGCAAGAGGACCATGTGGATGCTTGAGAGAGAGGCCCAGAGTATTGCTGACTACCTCTTGCCTGGTTAGAACAGAGGATGTGAGATAAATCACCATCAGGTCATCTGCAGCATCAATGTGGTGAGAGGCCTTTGGCCACACTTATTAGTTTCATACACCCCTCCACTGTGCTATAGGGATAGTGTGGCCTGCTCTTCCACCTCCATCTAGCCTACAGGACTGACCATCAGGGGATGGACTACTGAGCAAGAGGACCATGTGGATGCTTGAGAGAGAGGCCCAGAGTATTGCTGACTATCTCTTGCCTGGTTAGAACAGAGGATGTGAGATAAATCACCATCAGGTCATCTGCAGCATCAATGTGGTGAGAGGCCTTTGGCCACACTTATTAGTTTCATACCTGTTTGCTGTCACAGGGATTTGCTGCCACCAGTAGAGTTCTGCCTAATGGGGACTGCATACACTACAATGTGTGTGACATACACACGACCCCTGCACTATTTATGCCATATTGTACAATAGATGCTGGAAATTAAATCATTTTTCTATGTAGGTTGTGTGCAGAAAAGCAAATGTAATGGTAAAGTATCATACTGTATTTCTGGGGTACAAGGACTGTGGCATATGTCACCATGTTCCCAGGGAGAAGGTTGAAGTTTTAAGCCTTTTTGACACATCCATAATTTGTCACAACATGGCGGGCACGCTGCCTAATTATTGTCCTCTGGGTGCTCAAGGCTGAACCCCCCACCCTGAAAAACTATCTACGACTCTGCTTTCATCCCAATGGGTTGCCAGAAATTCTGTAATTATAATGTGGCAATATAGCTGTTTCCACATATTGAGAAAGATCAGTTCTATTAAACTGGTGTAGATGACTATTTAATGAGTCCAAGGTGTTAGAATCAGCAGCTCCCAGTAGCGATATACTGCGGAATAGAACCCAGTTCTGGTTGGATGTCTGTTGTCCTTAAATGCCTAATACAAGTAACACCTGCAGCCCCTTGATAAGGTCATAATCTTGTCAGTATCACAAGCAAATATGTAAATCAGAAATAAAATGCTGTGGCTGAGATCAGTTATCTAGCAAATTACTCCTGAAGTAATTTACCATGTAAATCCTGCTATTGCCGTATTATATCAACAAGTATCACATTTAAGAATCTGGGTTGACATCAACTTAAAGATTCCAATTTTAATGTAGAAAGAGAGGTGAACATGGAAGACAACAAAATAAATAAGCTTTGCAGTAACACACAAGCTTCCATATTCTGTGATTATTTGCAAACACCAGTGTTCTATATCAGTGTTTCTCAACCTTTTTTCAGTCAAGGCACCCTTTAAAATTATGGACAGTCTTGAGGCACCCTTTAAAATTATGGACAGTCTTGAGGCACCCCATTCTAAAATGTGAAAAACTATTCTAATAGATATATATAACGCAGCAACATCCACACATGTAGGACACCCAACACTAGAGATGATTTATTCTTCCAAAGCAAATATACTGTTGCACACTGGTACTGACTGGTATTCCAGTGTTTCTCTTCTCCCTCAGTTTTTAGCCATCATTGAACGAATGTGACCCCAGCACTGATGGAGAAGGGTAGAGGAGGGTCAAACTAGGATGCTATGCACGCAGCTGACATCCTACTTAACTGATGATGTCATTGGTTGTCAGGACGCCTCCGGCTAGAAGGTTGTAATGGTGCACAATGAAAACCTGTGGCTTTGTGTAACTAAAAGGCAGGCTTGTTCCACCTGCTGGCTTGTATAGAATTTTTGGACAATTTTTAGACATTTTGCCGTGGCACCCCTGAAGAAACCTCAAGGCACCCCAGAGTGCCTGGGCACCCTGGTTGAGAAAGACTGTTCAATATCGTCCAATTAGATACAGTTAAATCAGATCACTTGCTTTAATTATTGCTTGATTTAAGACCTTGTGGACACAGAGCATTTTTACTACTGCTTTTAGGGGCGTCCAGCAATTTTTTTTTCCCTGCTTCCAAACGCCCCTCTATGTTAGCCTATGAGTCCATACAGACATAGACTTTTAGCAGAGTTTAGTTGACAACTGCTTCTTTGATCCTACACTTAAATATTGTCTTCCTTTTTAATTAGGTACCCTCCCTGGCTTCTCAGGCTTCTCTAGATAGTCTAATTTCAGTCATTCAGTTTCTATTCTTGTGTCTTAACCTTCTCTGTAACATCTTGCACAGGGAACTAATTCAAGTTCTTCCTAATGGTCTGCACCTGGGATAGATAGTAGAAACATAGAAAAGTGGTCAATCGAAACTGTCCATTTTTTATACATGTTTTTTATGTTTTTGTTTTTGCTTTTTTTGCGTGTGTGTTTTTTTTGTCTAAGTATACAGTTGTGTCCAAAATTATTCAACCCCCAATGCTGTAAAGGGGTTTAGGGACTATAGTGTACATTTGGAATTGTATTCAGAATCAAATCCTACAAGGACGTTGTAACTACCCAAATGCAACTAAAATGACATCAATTGTTTATGTAATACAGTAGTAAATGGTTCTTATGTGGTTTCTTCATTGCCACAATTATTCAACCCCTTAAAGACTACCACTCTGAAGAACAGAGGTTCATACAGGTGCTTTCCATCAGGTATTGAAAACACCTGTGGATGTCACCGAGCAGCAATCAAGCATAATAAGCACCAATTAGGCAGCTTTAAAATGACTGTGATACTCAGCTCCTTCTAGACATTTACTGGTGTGGTTACAAACATGGTGAAGGCAAGAGAATGGTCCAGGAAGACAAGAGAAGAGGTGATTTCTCTTCACAGGAAGGGCAATGGCTATAAGAAGATTGCAAAGATGTTAAACATACCAAGAGACACCTTAGGAAGCATCATTCGCAAATTCAAGGCAAAGGGCACTGTTGAAACGCTACCTGGTCGTGGCAGAAAGAAGATGCTGACTTCGACTGCTGTGCGCTACCTGAAGCGTAGAGTGGAGAGAAGTCCCCGTGTGACTGCTGAGGAACTGAGAAAAGATTTGTCAGATGTGGGTACAGAAGTTTCAGCCCAGACAATAAGACGCACACTGCGTAATGAAGGCCTCCGTGCCAGAACTCCCAGGCGTACCCCCTTGCTGTCTCCAAAGAATAAGAAGAGTCGACTGCAGTATGCCAAAAGCCATGTGGACAAACCACAAAAGTTGTGGGATAGTGTTCTGTGGACTGATGAAACAAAATTAGAACTGTTTGGGCCCATGGATCAACGCTATGTTTGGAGGAGGAAGAACAAGGCCTATGATGAAAAGAACACCTTGCCTACTGTGAAGCATGGTGGAGGGTCAATCATGCTTTGGGGCTGTTTTGCTTCTGCAGGTACAGGGAAGCTTCAGCGTGTGCAAGGTACCATGAATTCTCTTCAGTACCAGGAGATATTGGATGGAAACGTGATGCAGTCCGTCACACACCTGAGGCTTGGGAGACGTTGGACCTTTCAACAGGACAATGATCCCAAGCATACCTCCAAGTCCACTAGAGCATGGTTGCAGAGGAAAGGCTGGAACATTTTGGAGTGGCCATCGCAGTCACCAGACTTAAATCCGATTGAGAACCTCTGGTGGGACTTAAAGAAAGCAGTTGCAGTGCGCAAGCCTAAGAATGTGACTGAACTGGAGGCCTTTGCCCATGAAGAATGGGCGAAGATACCCGTAGATCGCTGCAAGACACTTGTGTCAAGCTATGCTTCACGTTTAAAAGCTGTTATAACTGTAAAAGGATGCTGTACTAAGTACTAAGATTGAATGTCACTTGGGGGTTGAATAAAACTGATAATGCTGTGAGCACAGAAAAGACATTTGTGGTTATTTCATTATAACTGTTATGTTATATTTGTCTGACCTACAAGTGCCTCTTTAATGTAAATGTAAGCAAGATGACTGAATGATCAAAAGCAATGTCAAACTGGCCAAAACACTCAATTTCAGTGGGGGTTGAATAATTTTGGACACAACTGTAGATCTATGTTGTCCCAAGTATGTTTAAATCCACGTACTGTTGACTGACTCACTACCTGTGCTGGAAGTCTGCTCCATGTATCAGCTACTCTTTCAGTAAAATAATACTTTCTAAGATTAGTTTTGAACTTTACTCCAGTTATTTTGAGGTCATGTCTCCGTGTTCTTGATCTTGGTTTCATATTGAAAAACCTTCCCTCTTGAACCTTAGTTACCCCCTAGTATTTAAAAGTTTCAGTCATGTCTCCCCTTTCCCTCCTTTTCTCCAGACTGTACATATTAAGTTCCTGATGTCCCTCTTGATATCTTTTATCCTTTGGCTTTTCATAAGGTCTCACTAAAGATCTATAAAAGGGAATCAGGACCTTCTTCCTCCTACTGGTGATCGCTATAGTGATACATCCTAGAATTCTGTTTGCTTTCCCCACTGCCTGGTCACAATGTTTGCTCATTTTGCAACCACTGATATAAATACCCCTAGATCTTTTTCCTCTGTAATGCTGACCAATATTGTTGTACTCTCTCAAGGGATTCTTTTTCCTAAGGTGCATTATTTTACATTTAGAAGCATTGAGCTGCAGTTTCTACTGCTTTGACAAAACTTCCAGCAATACCAAATCATGTTCCATGTTACAGACACCTCCGGGGATATCAACCCTATTGCACACCTTTGTATCATCAGCAAAAATATATACCTTACCCAACAAACCATTAGTTACAGTCATGGCCGAAATTGTTGGCACCCTTGATATTTCTCCAGGAAATCATGTATTTCTCACGAAACGTATTGCATTAACACATGTTTTGCTATACACATGTTTATTCCCTTTGTGTGTATTGGGACAAAACAAAAAAAGGGAGGAAAGAAAGCAAATTCGACATAATGTCACACAAACCTCCAAAAATGGGCTGGACAAAAGTATTGGCACCCTTTCACAACTGCGGATAAATAAGAATGTTACAAGCATGTGATGCTCCTGTAAACTCACCTGGGGCAAGTAACAGGTGTGGGCAATATAGAAATCACACCTGAAAGCAGATAAAAAGGAGAGACGTTCACTTAACCTTTGCATTGTGTGTCTGTCTGTGCCACACTAAGCATGGACAACAGAAAGAGGAGACGAGAACTGTCTGAGGACCTGAGAACCAAAATTGTGGCAAAATATCAACAATCTCAAGGTTACAAGTCCATCTCCAGAGAACTAGATTTGCCTTTGTCCACAGTGCGCAACATTATCAAGAAGTTTGCAACCCATGGCACTGTAGCTAATCTCCCTGGTCGTGGACGGATGAGGAAAATTGATGAAAGATTGCAACGCAGAATAGTCCGGATGGTGGATAAGCAGCCCCAAACATGTTCCAAAGACATTCAAGCTGTCCTGCAGGCTCAGGGAGCATCAGTGTCAGCGCGAACTATCCGTCGACATTTAAATGAAATGAAACGCTATGGCAGGAGACCCAGGAGGACCCCACTGCTGACACAGAGACATAAAAAAGCAAGACTACAGTTTGCCAAAATGTACTTGAGTAAGCCAAAAGCCTTCTGGGAAAACGTCTTGTGGACAGATGAGACCAAGATAGAGCTTTTCGGTAAAGCACATCATTCTACTGTTTACCGAAAACGGAATGAGGCCTACAAAGAACAAAACACAGTACCTACGGTAAAATATGGTGGAGGTTCAATGATGTTTTGGGGTTGTTTTGCTGCCTCTGGCACTGGGTGCCTTGACTGTGTGCAAGGCATCATGAAATCTGAGGATTACCAAAGGATTTTGGGTCGCACTGTAGGGCCCAGTGTCAGAAAGCTGGGTTTGCGTCCAAGATCCTGGGTCTTCCAGCAGGACAATGACCCCAAACATACGTCAAAAAGCACTCAGAAATGGATGGCAAAGAAGCGCTGGAGAGTTCTGAAGTGGCCAGCAATGAGCCCAGATCTAAATCCCATTGAACACCTGTGGAGAGATCTTAAAATTGCTGTTGGGAAAAGGTGTCCTTCCAATAAGAGAGACCTGGAGCTGTTTGCAAAGGAAGAGTGGTCCAAAATTCCGGGTGAGAGGTGTCAGAAGCTTATTGATGGTTATAGGAAGCGACTGATTTCAGTTATGTTTTCCAAAGGGTGTGCAACCAAATATTAAGTTAAGGGTGCCAATACTTTTGTCCAGCCCATTTTTGGGGTTTTGTGTGACATTATGTCATATTTGCTTTTCTGCCTCTGTTTTATATTTGTTCCAATACATACAAAGGGAATAAACATGTGTATAGCAAAACATGTGTTAATGCAATACCTTTTTTGTGTGAAATACTTGATTTTCAGGAAAAATATCAAGGGTGCCAACAATTTCGGCCATGACTGTATATCACTTACAGTACATATCGATTAAATAGAACAGGACCTAATACAGAGCCCTGTGGTACACCACTAGTGACTGGTCTCTGCTCCGAGTCAACCCCACTCTGGTATCTATCCTTTAGCCAAATGGATATTCAATGAACTACCCAAAGGTTAAGTCTTAGTTTGTACAACTTTTGTATTAGATCATCAGGTGGAACTGTATCAAATGCCTTGCTGATATCAAGATACATATCAAAATATATATATACATATCAAGATATATATATACACACACACCCACCCACACTCTATTGCCAAAAGTATTTTGCTATATTTCTTTGGTGAAAATACCCCAGATTAATGTACACTATATTTCCAAAAGTATTGGGCCAGCCCTCCAAATCATTGGATTCAGGTGTTACAATCTCCTCCATGGCCACAGGTGTATAAAATCAATCACCTAGGCATGCAGACTGCTTCTACAAACATTTGTGAAATACTGGGTTGCTCTCAGGAGCTCAGTGAATTCAATTGTGGTACCGTGATAGGTTTGCAATAAGTCCATCCATTAAATTTTCTTACTACTAAATATTCCACGGTCAATTGTTAGTGGTATTGAGTGGAAGCAACTGGGAACAACAGAAACTCAACCACGAAGTGGTAGTCTATGTAAAATGACAGAGCGGGGTCAGTGCATGCTAAAGTGCACAGTGCACAAAATCGCCAACTTCAAACTTTGTGTAGCCTTCAGATTAGCAGAACAACAGTGTGTAGAGAGCTTCATGGAATGAGTTTCCATGGCCGAGCTGCATCCAGTCCTTACATCACCAAGTGCAATGCAAAGCGTTGGATGCAGTGGTGTAAAGCACGCCACCACTGGACTCTAAAGCAGTGGAGACATGTTCTCTGGAGTGACGAATCACACTTCTTTGTCTGGCAATCTAATGGACGTGTCTGGGTTTAACAGTTGCCAGGAGAACGGTATTTGCCTGACTGCATTTGGCAAGTGTAAAGTTTGGTGGAGGGGCATTGTGGTGTGGGGTCGTATTTCAGGGGTTGGGCTTGGCTCCTTAGTTCCAGTGAAGGGAACTCTTAAGGCGTCAGCATGCCAAGACATTTTTGACAATTTAATGCTCCCAACTTTGTGAGAACAGTTTGGGAATGGCCCCTTCCTGTTCCAACATGACTGCTCACCAGTGCACAAAGCAAGGTCCATAAAGACATGGATGTGCAAGTTTTGGGTGGAGGAACTTGACTGGCTTGCACCTCAACATGATAGAACACCTTTGGAATGAATTACAGCTGAGACAGGCCTTCTCATCCGACATCAATTCCTGATCTCACAAATACGCTTCTGGAAGAATGGTCAAACCTTCCCATAGACACACTTCTAAACCTTGTGGACAGCCTTCCCAGCAGAGTTGAAGCTATTATGGCTACAAAGGGTGGGCCAACTCAATAATGTGTGTAAAGGCAGGCATCCCAATACTTTTGGCAATATAATGTATGCAATGTCCACAGCACCACATTGGTCCAAAACATTGGAAATATAGTAAAAAAAATTCACTCAGATTAATCTGACATGATTTTCCCTCAGTAAAGCCCTACTGCTTTGGGTCCAGCAAGTTGTATGTTTTTAAATGATCAATGATACCTCTTTTCAGGAGTAATTCCATTAACTTGACTACAATTAATGTTAAACTCACTGGCCTGTAATTGTCAGCTTCTACCTTGCTGCCCTTCATTGACTTAATCCGCCCATGTTCTTTCTGGATAATCTCCATAATGCATGAATGATGGTAAAAGTAGAGATAATGCTAGAATCGTATCTTACCCACTTGATATTCTTACCTGTCGTATTTTCCGGCGTATAAGACGACTGGGCGTATAAGACGACCCCCTACTTTTCCTGTTTAAAATGTAGTGTTTGGGCTATACTCGCCATATAAGACTACCCCTCTTCCAGTGCACACCAGTGGGAAGAATCGTGCCCCATCATTGGTGTCAGTGGGAGGAATAGTGCCCCATCATTGGTATTAGTGGGAGGAATAGTGCCCCATCATTGGTATCAGTGGGAGGAATAGTGCCCCATCATTGGTGTCAGTGGGAGGAATAGTGCCCCATCATTGGTGTCAGTGGGAGGAATAGTGCCCCATCATTGGTATCAGTGGCAGGAATAGTGCCCCATCATTGGTGTCAGTGGGAGGAATAGTGCCCCATCATTGGTGTCAGTGGGAGGAATAGCACCCCATCATTAGTGTCAGTGGCAGGAATAGTGCCCCATCATTGGTGTCAGTGGAAGGAATAGTGTCCCATCATTGGTATCAGTGGGAGGAATAGTGCCCCATCATTGGTATCAGTGGGAGGAATAGTGTCCCATCATTGGTGTCAGTGGGAGGAATAGTGCCCCATCATTGGTATCAGTGGCAGGAATAGCACCCCATCATTGCTGTCAGTGGAATAGTGCCCCATCTTTGGTGTCAGTGGTAGGAATAGTATCCCATCATTGGTGTCAGTGGGGGGGGGGGAATAGTGCCCCATCATTGGTGTCAGTGGGGGGGGGAGGAATAGTATCCCATCATTGGTGTCAGTGGGGGGTGGAATAGTGCCCCATCATTGGTATCAGTGGGGGGGGGAGGAATAGTGCCCAATCATTGCTGTCAGTGGGGGGGGGGAGGAATAGTGCCCCATCGTTGGTGTCAGTGGGGGGGAGGAAAAGTGCCCCATCGTTGGTGTCAGTGGGAGGAATAATGCCCCATCATTGGTATCAGTGACACCAACGATGGGGCACTATTCCTCCCACTGACACTTGCTGACCCCTGTTCCAGTACGGTGCTGCTGCAGTCAGCATATGTGGTTGCAGCAGCACCTAAGCACGGCACACTTACCTGCATCTCCACTCGATTTTCGCGGGGCCGCTCAGCTCCGCCTCCTCACCGGTGATTGGCCGCCTGTGTGCCTTTCCTGAGCTACAGTTCTGGCGGCCAATCACCGGTGAGGAGGCGGAGCCGAGCAGCCGCGCGAACATCCAGTGGACGAACCGAAGGAAGGAGCAGCGGCGCTTCCTGGGCCGGATCGTCGTGGGACCGGAGCCAGGTAAGAGACAGCAGCCCCTGCCCACCCCTGTACTTAGTTTCCCTTCTGTTGAAAGGGGGGGGGCGGTGGCGGCACCGCGACGCCCCCCTAAAAAGTTTCAGCATGCCGTTACCGGCGTATATGACGACCCCCGACTTTTGAGAAGATTTTCAAGGGGTAAAAAGTCGTCTTATACGCCGGAGAATACGGTACTTCCTTTTTCCCTATAGAACCCTTATCATAGTGATATTTTAGTGTTAATTGTGCAGTGATTGATCTTTATACCCCACTGTCATAACGGATATCGACTCTCAGATACTTGAAACTTTTCACCTGTTCTTTTTGAAGGCATAACTTCAGTAATATTTAAATAATATTGTTGATCCAAAGACTCTAATCACCTTTGAGAAACAGAAAGTAAATTTCCCTATCTGAGAAAACTGAACCAGGCTATAATCATTGTCGTGCTACTGCACCAGAGATCTTACTGATGGAGATTTCAAACAATTCTGGTAGAAAACTGCCTCTGATGAGGCAAATAAAGGGGAGAGTAGAAACATTTTGTCTTGCTCTTCTTGAAGCTGTTCTTTTAGCTTCCAGGCAAAAATATGCACAAAAATAGCACTGTAAACCATTTTGTAAATGAACAGCCAATTAAATGGAGTAATTGACAAATATTTTGAACAATGCTATCTACAGCAAATGCTTCATGGTGTCTAAGTGTTAATTGTCATGCTGAATTCACACATTGTGTAATTATTTCTGTGAGTTTTTAGAAAACAGATCAAGTATAGTAACAATTAGTCTTTAAATGATGATTTTGGTGACAGTAAGATAAAGTGTGTTGCTGTTAACTGTCCAAAGAGACTATTTTTGGAGTAATTTTAGTAGTAGTAGTATAAGTAGTAGTAGTAGTAGTAATAATTATTACAATAATATTAATAATATATTAAAAATACATTTTGTGAGGAAAGTACAATTACAGATGTATTGTATATTTATTCCATTATTAATATTTTAATCAACCATGATCATAATACATGTATGCAGATAGTTCTTTCATTTTTATTTTTTTAAATGAACATTGCAATAAAAATATTGAAAAAAAAATATTTTAGCTATGTGCAAATATGCTTGAGTTTTGGGAGCTCTTTTCAAACTATGTGTTGTTGTCATACTATACAAACAAATGGCAACCACAGCAACCTATAACTGGTCTTTGTAGCAAGGGGCACATGGAAGGCCAACTCATGTAAAAAAAAACAAACATTCCTAACTCACTTACTGGTTAGTCTGCCACAAATCTAATTAACCCTGTCTAACAGTTCATATTAAATCATGGAGTTTAATTTCACACATTTACAAATACATGTGCAAGCTGCAGCAGCCAAGTCATGGCACCCCAGTATACCGCAGTCGTAACTCTATACTTTTGAAAGCCTCCCAAGTTGGAGCACAAATATAATAATGGATAGATTAAGTGCAGGTAAGCCTAGAGGGAGCCCCCCTCACCCCTTCTTAAAGGTACAAGGATGCCCTGGACACCCAGAAAAAGCACAAACGCAGCTGAAGGTATCCAGTAGGTCCCCATGCAGAGTAGCATACCTTTTTCTGCAGCATTCTTGAGAGTCAAACCAATGGAGACCATGGCCACTGCATTTTTAAGAGTAGTGGATTGTACCCTCCTGCACATTGCTGCACTTAACAGTGCTGCTCAGGGAGCATGAGCTCCATTAATAGGAGCAGTATGAAAAGGGAGTGTCAGACCAGTCCAAGTGTTGGGTGTGAGAGCAGAGATCCAACTCTCCAGCACAAAGCTGAAGGTATCTTAACCCTTGGTGCAGTATACAGTATGAAAAAAAAGTATTAATAAAAACCAGAACAACAAAAATGTTAATCACTGCATATGCAGCCATTACAGAAATATATAGACTAGGTTCAATTGGGCTTTAAATAATTTCCTTTTCTGTACAGTTATTCCTTGATTTAATCAATATACCCCACAGCAATTTTACAGTGCAACTGCTTATTGCGATATATATAAAAGTAGCTGCTTTAAAGTAGATGTAAACTCGGCTGATAAAATCTTACATAACTTTTAAGAAGTTAATTTTATTTCAAAAGTAATTTTTACATCTGCAGCTTTCATTAAAATAATACTGTTCCTGGTGATGCTGTCACAAGCAGGGGCGGGCTGATCATTTGGAAACTCGGGCACTGCCCGAGGGCCCGGGGTCAGTAGGGAGCCCAATGAGATGCCCCTGGTACCTTTTTCATAGGCTGTTTTGAGTTTGGTCAAGGACACAGGGGCCCCATGATCCCCTATTGCCTGGGGGCCCCATGAGTTGTCAGTCCGCCCCTGGTCACAAGTCCTCATTTAGGCATTTAGTTAACCACACTGGCACACAGGCTTCTTATACTAAGGCTCTTTCACACCATATGAGTTGGGTTGTACTGGGCCCAATATATAGACATGAGCTTTTTGTCTTATGTGCTGTTATTCCTGTTTTTTTATGATGATGTGATGTTATCATTGTAATTTCACTGTTTAGTTAAAAAAACTCATTGACCTTTCATGGGGTTAAAGTTGAACTAAACTTAAAAAGTCAATCTAGGGGACATCTATATATTAACTGTGCCTTAGCAGTACCCAGAAAAACTTCTTACTGAAAAATAGTGGTGCCCTGGTATGTAAGTGTGTGTAGGCAAGCTTGTTCATACAGACCCAAAGTTATATATCTGCAGTGTGATATCTCAAGCACTGTGTCTCTGACTGCAAGCCTCACCAGGTTCGGAGTGAGATTTGGTGATATCACTACTGTACATCTCTCTGTTCTTTTTGTTGGAGACTCTGACCTAATAAAGCAAAGGCCAGCTGTGATTTTCACCCCAATGCCAGGGTCAGAAACTATAGCTGGCAAGTATTTCTTCATCTTTAGCAGCCACTATTCCCTTAAGGCAAGCAGACTTACCAGAAATTGGTTGGCTCAGGTAATGGAATACAGTACTAAAGTTTCTGGATTGATGGATCTGGAGTGGAATGTGCAGCAGGGGAGTATCCACATGAAAGTCCAGAGGCTGGTGGTGGTCAGAGAAGGCAGTAGATGACTACCTAGAGAAAAACGAAGGTTAGGGTAGGCAGGAATCTGAAAGAGTAGTTTGCATTTAAGGCAGGGGTCAGTAACAGTAGAAACCAATGACTAAGCTCTGCGAGTAGGAAAACAGGGCAGGGTAGAGAGCCAGGTAGTAAGCTGAGAGTACTAAGTGTGTGATACTCAAATAGAATTTTGAACAATCAGGGCAACAATGGATGAAGTGCAGCAGGCCTGTCACAGCTACAAAATCAAGCAACAGAGACTCTGGTTGGGCAGAAGATAAGGATTTTTGCCAGTCAATAGAAACAAAGGGGCATCATCTCTACTGATTGGCAATGGAGACACAGATCTGGGCTTGATGGCAGAAAGTGGAGTAGGAGCATGAGCCTGTCTACTAACCCTTGCCTCTACCAAGATGACCACCTCCATGCCAGGGCTGGATCTAGCCTGTCTGATGTGGGGGTGCCATAAAAATATCAACAGAGCAAAGGACAGGGGTCACTGCTGACAGGGCAGAGGACAGGGGCACAGTTCCTTCTCCCATCTCTGCTTTGCACACAGCCTGGGCACAGACAGCAGAGTTCCTCCTCCCGGTCAGTCAAGGGCAGTATAGTGCAGGGGCGGACTTACAACTCGTGGGGCCCCCGGGCAATAGGGGATCATGGGGCCCCTGTGTCCTGCCCAAACTCAAAAAAGCCTATAAAAAAGGTACCAGGGGCATCTCATGGGGCCCCCTACTGACCCCAGGCCCTCGGGTAGTGCCCTAGTTTCCAAATGGTCAGTCCACCCCTGGTATAGTGTCAAACTAGGGTGGGAAAGTATTAGATTAGGGTGGTATAATGTGAGATTAGGGCAGCATAATGGCACGCTAGTGCAGTATAGTGGCAGGTTAGTGTAGTATAGTGGCAGTATAGTGGCAGGTTAGGGCATGCTTTGGGGGGCACAACTAAAAACTGTGGAGCATAGCCAACCCCAGCACCCCGGCCTTGCTCCATGCAAGGACACAGGAATACAGTGTAAAACAAAGCATGGTAAGTCAATAATGGGGAAAAAAATCCACAGCAGGGAGTCTACAGACAATGCTGGGGACTCAACTTTTGTTTTTTGTGTGCCTTTTTTTGGGCACAGCATCCAGAACTCCAGTTCCTCTCTAAATAATAATGGTTATAGAACACTTCAATCAAAGTACACCCTAATGACAAATGATGGCTTTCAGTTGGATTTTTGGGGACATGTTGTAAATGAAGTAACATTCTTATTTATTATTTCTCTGAACACATTCATTGTTTCCATGCTAGCCCAATCATAAAATGGCATAGATTAATAGCAAGTGACATTTTAACATCTATAGTGAAAGTGATGACTGTTGGAGGAGAATTATCATATGCAGAGGGACCTATTAAACTTCACTCACAAATCATGTCTTTGTTCTAAGGATGTGTGATTGGAAACGCAAAGCCTGGCTGTCAGAATTTGTTTAACTAATGACTCAAACTTGTTAAAAAATTTAACCGTGGACTTTTTGTTTGTACTTCAAAGCAGTCATAATGTTTCCTTTATTAATTTGTTTGTCATTCAGGATAAAATTTTGTACATTTTCTCTCAAACTTCACTGGGCAAATGTTATGGTAAATTATGGAGAGATGCAATTTAATGCTTTCACAAGGAAAGAACAAAACAATGTAGCTCATCAACAGTAAAGTGCCTTCATTCACATCCATAAAACATGAACTATAATGTTAAGTAGGATTATTATATTTGGCAAGGGCTTATTTGGTCAACAGTTTTGTCTGTAATTAAAACCAGATGTAGACTTAGTAAGGACTGATATGCAAAGGAGCTGACTTTTTTTTTTAAACTATACATTCTGTGATGTTTTGTGTTGTAATGACTACTTGCAGATCATTACTCCTGTGTAACCAGAGACCTTTGTTTTGTACATGACTGCTTATCCCGTCAATTTCTCTTATCGTTCCTTGCCTCTTGAAGAGATGCTTCATATTTTGGTGGGGTTCCAAATCTCAGGTTGTCATTATTTCCCATACAATTAAAAATAAATTGAAATTATCTTTGACAATCCCAGGACTAGAAAAAAATCTGATCTATTTGTGTTCCCAAACGACCAATTGTTTCGGTATTCAAGACTGACAGGTATGGCAGTTTCATTTTATATTTCTATTTATTTATTTATTTTCTTTCTTTCTTTATTATTTCATTTTTAATAGTCACAATAACACTCTAATTTTTTTATTACTTTAGGAACTTTCTAAGCTCCACTGAGCTATTCTGATATGTACACAGTGGGAAGCCATACTTCTGCTGCATTGGAACAATTTCTATGATCAACATCAGTTCCGGTTATGTAGTTAACATTCCATTCGCTCAGCTGTGCCATGCACAAAGAGCAGCACAGTGATGACATTTGTGCTGTACTTTGTGAATGGCATAGCAGAGTGAGGGGGTGGAGGCATAACACCGGAACTGGTGTCATCCATAGACAGCATTCTGATGAAGCAGGGAGCCAGAAATTTGGCTCTGTACTGTATATATCAAAATAGCTCATTGGAACTTAGAGAGCTGCTAAAGTGGCAAAAAAAAAAAGATAAAGTGTAAATGTGACTATTGAAGATTTAAATAAATAAAACTAGTTGTGCATGGATTAGGCTTTAAAGGGAGTCTGTGGGAACAGAATCATGTGAGCTGTCATTACTGACTCATAAATAAAGGGAAATACAGTTGGTATAATTGGATATGTCTTCATTTTATTTTTTACATTTTATTTTTTAAATGTTTTTAAATATTTGTTTTTTTATATATATATATATATATATATATATATATATATACATATATATATATATATATATATATATATTTCTAGTGATATAAAATATTTGCTTTACAGGTTAACATTTTATACATACTGCATCCATGACACATGTGCAGAGTATTATGGGGTTTCTAGAATGAGAACAGCAGAGCTGTTTGCCCTCACGCTCTGTTTGTATGATTGAAATTTCTCTGTTAGTGTACCCTGGTTAAATCACAGATTTCTATTGGCTTGTGTTTGTCAAGAAACCAGGAGACCAGTTATTTGGAGGTGGCAGCACTATTGCCTTTACATGACAGATTCCCACCAGCTTGTGTAAACAAAGGGGCCAGAGATCTTGGGTCATGTTAATGGTCATATTTGGTAAAAGATATAACCCAGAATGCTTACTGCTCTATTTGAATTCCTGCAACACTAGGGACCTGCAAGGGAGTTTGCAACAGGAGTTAAAGGGGGGTTGCATCATCCTGGCAGTGGGCCAGTATCATCAGACATTGTTTATTGCAGACATTGTTTATTACATTCTTTATTTTTATAGTAAAGAAGTTTTTATTTGGTATCTGTGTTTTTTCGTACCATTTGCTTTTTTTGTGAATGAGTAACAAAGGGTACTATCTACTCCTTACTATGCACCTGGGGGGGGGGGGGGCGTAAAGGGTAGATATTTCTTTGTTAAAGAGTATATCTGGGGGGGCCTTTAAGTCTCTTTTGGATTCTGATGTCTCCCTGAAGACTCCCACATTCCTTTTGGGGGACAAGATGCGGGAATAGGGCACTTGTCTCCAACATGGGCACAAGGTGCTTTGCAAGGGGAGAGGAGTCCCTACTAGAAAAAGGGAAAAGCAAGAGTTTGTATGCAATCATTCTAAACCATAACAGGCCACATGTCTACAACATTGGGAGGGTATTTACAAGGAAGTGTGGCATTCTCTTGTTACTCATTTACAAAAAAGAACATTAAACCTAAGAAAGTGTTCTTTATTTAAAAAAAATGAAAATGTCACCTATTGTAAACCCAAAGTCAATCACGTTGTCTAGCAATGAAGATCCGCATCAATCTTGATGAGCAATGCCTGAGAAGGTAGACCAATGGCCACAACAACCCACTGCCAGGGCAATTCTGCCCAATTGCTACTCCTTTCACAAAAGGCAGATCTCTAATGCTGAGGGAATGCAAACAGAGTACCAAGGAACCTGAGTGATGTCATTGACCAAAGATGGTCATGCCCACATATGGTTAATGATATCACGCAGGATCCCAACAATAACGGCCATGACTCTGGCATGTAGAAGCAGAAGGGATATCCTGCTAAATGACAGACTTTTGTCTACATCAGGTGGAGGATTGGTAAGGCGGGCAAACTGGCCAAATTTGACTGTTTTGTTTGGTCGCCACCTAGCCACTCCACTATATAACAGTCTTTTATGCTTTTAGTCATTTATTTTGCTATCATTGTTTGTTACCGATATATGTCCTATGTTAACACAGAGGATGTTTTAATGCTGCTTATGGAATAATACGATTTCCACATGTCTGGATATGCAACAAAAAGATGTTTAACTTTACTTCAGAAGAAGTCTTTATACCATTCAAGAAAACAAGTTGAAGCAAAATTAGCAATAGTATCATAATAGCAATGTACTTTGAGTTAAGTAGATGAAAGAGCACATTCTGGGTCCAACTTTTCAGGATTC